>NC_051847.1:176966645-176971101 GCF_002237135.1 Teleopsis dalmanni
ACAACGCTGTTTCGAGTATTACCAAATACTCATCATAAGTGGTCTTAGGAAATATTCGAATTTCTTAATTAATTTCTTAATTAAGAAGACTATAAGTAAATTTAATTTATCATTTTAAAATGACAGGTATAGACAGCTATTGTGATGTAGCCCTATGCGGAAAAGTAAAGGTTGAAATGTAAAATACAAAACGAAAATTTAAGATATTACCTAGGACATCCCACATAGTCCCGATGGCACCCTATATAGTGCCTGTCTACTTCTACGTCTTAAATTTACTATTAATACTATTTCTATACTATTTATACTATTTATTTATAAATACTTTAATATTTATTACTATTAATTAACTATTTTTATTATATTATTTGTTACTTAACAAATTATTTTAACGGTTTACGTACCTAACCGTCAAACCAAATTCTTTACAGTACACTTCTTCTTCTTCTATTATTTAACTTTTATCTGTGAAATGTGATGCTAAGCTACATATGCTATAGTGGCTTTAAAGTCTATCAGTGTATATATCTATTGCTTAAAGACTCCCTTCTTATTTCATCATTTATGTTACATACAGACTGTTTAGGTGTTTGTCTACAGATTTTATTTTTATTGGCGATATAAAAAGAAACATTAACTATAGTTGGCAGTCTTTTTGACTGATAATGCTGTAGCGCTACTGTATCAAAATTTTTTATTGATCTATAATTGCTTCTTTGTGGAAGAACGTATCTTGTTTACTAGACTGACTTGCTATAATTTTTAATTTCATTTCATTTCCATTTGTCGTAATGAGTTTTTTCCATATACGAGTACCATATACGAGTATCAGTAATAAATTGCAGATGCATAACATGATATTTTATCTAAGTAATGAATTTAAATTCTTAAATTGAATTTTCTAATATAATTTAATTAAATACTTTTCTAAATGTTTAATATAATAAAATTCAACTTCAAATTTTATTTATGTAAGTTCTTTTACGAGCAAACCTAATAAATTTGCCATTTGAAGTGACATTAAACATAAATAAATGTATTCGAAAATGAATTTTACATTCTACTTAAATATAATTTAACAAGTATCTGCAAATAAATATGAATTTTTGATAACTTAGTCAATTTAGTATTTTGTAGATATTCACTTTATGACTCTTGACATATTTTTTATATGTTTTTAACTATTATTTTTAGTGTTTTATTTTGTGTATCTTTTTGTGCACTTTGCAGATTTCAGATATTTTAATAAAGCAAATATTTTGTGCAATATATTTTGTTATTTTGATAAATGAAATACTGAAATTGTGCTTTCTTTCTTATTAAATAAGAGTTTCGAAATGGATTTGCAGTTCGGTGCAGGATGCTGTTTAGATACATTTCATATTTTGGCACAAAAATGCTTAATGAATTGAAGTATTTCAGATCATTTGAAAATTCTTTTAATATTAAATTTTTGTTGTCGTTTTGCAAAAATATTGTTTATTTATGTTTTTTATTTTTTTGTTTGTTTTTTGTGAGAATATTTTATAAATAATTGATAAATTTTTGCTTACTCACGTTTGCCGTCCGTTTCATTGGCGCCATTTTTCCATTTTTATTGCAATGGCGTCGACGGAAGTGTTACAAAAATTGTTGTTAGCGCACTAAAAATCTATACAAAAAAAACACAAAATAAAAAAAAAAAATATTTCACAAATTTTTTCACCGCAAATATTTTTCAGTGAGCTTTTTCTGATATTATTTTTTTGATATTCTAGGTTCTTTTGGTTGGTTTTGTGCATATATTTATTTGCCGCGTTGGACATTTTTATATGAAATTACGATTGATTGCATTTCAATACCAAAAGTAACCTTGGCTCAGTCAATTTGTGTACTTCAAAGGCAAAAAACTACTATGCAATCACCTCTTCTACTCCATTTTTTTGTTGTTGTTTTGTGTGGTGTATACTGGAACTGGCAGTGGCACTGGCACCACTGTGAGATACAGTAACAGATACTACTATTTTGCATAGTGCCAGTGTGTCTGCCTGATAAAATTACATTTTTGCTATCAAACATTTTTTTCGAACTCTTTTTCGTTATATGAGCGGTTATATGAGCGTACCAGCGTACCGTACATTGCATATATTAAGTGGGCCGTTAGCGGTGCGGGCGTGAGGCCCTAAATTCGATATTACTAGTATTATGCAGTTTAAAAAACGTTTTACTCTGCAGTTGAGCTGAGTTATTTTATTTACCTCACTTTTTTTCTTGTTTATTTAATTTTTTGGTATTTTGGCATTTTTCAAATATTTTATTTGATTTAATTTTTTGCATAGAATTGCAATATTTTTAATTGCTTTTGGCCTTTTTAGATAAACGTGTATTTTAATTTTTGTCATTTTACCATTCACCTATTTTATATAAAAACTCAAATAATTTCATATTTGAATGCATTTCGCATTCGATTTTATATATTTTAAATTTCATTTTTATTTTTATTTTCTTTTATTTTATTTTATTGTATTTTAAGAATAAATAGAACATGTGTAATGGTAATTGAAATAATGTAAGCTTCCAAATATATTTTATCGAAAAAGATTAATATTAAATATTTTATCTATATAAGCATTTTTATTTTATATTAATATTGCAAATATTTTAATTAAACTTTTTAGTTGTACAAAATGAATTTTAATAATATAATTCATATCTGTAAGGTTGGAAAATTAAAAACACTATTGAGCCAGTTTATTGGGTCATCAGTTCAATTTATTACCAATACAATGTTTTTTATATATACAATATGACTACCATAAGAGTATATTTACTATATGAAGTAAACAAAGTGTTTTAATTATATGTGTATTTAATTTTATAAAATAAATAAATAATAAAAATTTAAATTCATATAAAATAAAAGACTAAATTAAATAATTTATAATATCATGATGAGCACTAAATTGTTTTGACCAAGCAATAAAGTCAAATCATCAAGCAATCTTAACAGGGATTTATCCGAAAAATCAAGATACTACAAATATTAAACCTAATCTATAGTATTTACTATTATTATTATACTATAATATACTAATACTATACTAATAATATAATAATACAGACAAACTTCCATAACTCGAAGTAACATTTTGCAAAGAAAAGGTTCGACTTAAGGAAAGTTAAAAGACTTTTTTGTAATTGTATATAATTTGCTCTCTGAACCCTGTTGCACTCTTTTTAGTTCGAATTATAGAAAATTCGAGTTATAAAAGTTCGACTTATGAAAATATGAGGTAATTTTCATAGGTTTAATAAAAATGAAGTTATACATATATCAGATTCAGACAGAGCTCAGACAGCAAAATTTTTGCTTTAATATCTTTCAAAACATTTGAACACTTTATTTTTAAGATAAATTTTTTTTAATACTATGCACGTATTATAGTTTCATTGCACTTCATTCAGTGATTCTAGGAAATATCATTTATCACGTTGATATTAACGAAGATGCATTTTTTAAATATTATTTTTAGATACAATATCTATCTACAAGCTCATGTACTTTCAATCTTTATTCTGCAATCAATTGCCTGCTTGATTTCTTTGTTGTTTTTTTACTGGCTTTAAATGTTAATATCCAACAAATATAAAAAATTGGATATCATTTGTCAGTGAATTCTCTATATAAGCACTCCAGGTGTTGAGACAATTTAATGATTCTGCATTCTAGATATGCACAGTATTGAAGGATTTGCCGTTTAAAGAAGGGCAGATGCCTTAGTCAGGCATCTCTGCAATGTCAAAAAGGTGTTTTAAATTAATCAATTAAATAAATAATTTATACTAAGGCATTTTAAAATTGAAGAACAAAGTAATTACTTGAACAACCTTGAAATTTACTAACCTTGAGGCATTCAGATTAAAATCTTCATATTTAGTGGCATTCAAGACAATTCAAAGGTAGCATATTTAGAAGCATCTGAAATGTATTCAACTTAATGAAATCAAGAAGAGCTATAAAGGCAAAACTTAAACAGTATATAAATATAAACTTATATATATATATATATCTAAAATATATATTCAATTCACCATTAAATTAAAATTACCATTTAGGCATCAATTTGAAGAATATTTATTTTAATAAAAATTAGTATACAGATTTAAGTTATTCGAATGAACCCTTGTTGAGACCTTAAGGGTTTCTTGATTCCGTTATTTTCTTGGTCGGAGTTGCTTTTGACTTTGATATCTCTAGAAATTTTTTAAATAGCCAAAGCAGACGCACACATACAAACGTATTTGCTATAACCCAACTAGTTTGTGCTATAACTTTAAAAAAAGAGACTATCTTATAAAAATAAGACTTCTATTTGCATTCTGTGTGTCTACACAGATTTGATCTAGGTTTATTAGAGAATTCTGCGCTATAAGACTCCACAACCTCCTCAACTAAATACATTTTAACCTGTATTAA
>NC_051847.1:176971201-176985830 GCF_002237135.1 Teleopsis dalmanni
CAATCTTTATTCTGCAATCAATTGCCTGCTTGATTTCTTTGTTTTTTTTTACTAGCTTTAAATGTTAATATCCAACAAATATAAAAAATTGGATATCATTTGTCAGTGAATTGTCTATATAAGCACTCCAGGTGTTGAGACAATTTAATGATTCTGCATTCTAGATATGCACAGTATTGAAGGATTTGCAGAAGCCTTAGTCAGGCATCTCTGCCTTAGTCAGGAGTGAAAAAAACCGCATTGTTATAAGCAATGTCAAAAAGGTGTTTTAAATTAATCAATTAAATAGATAATTTATACTAAGGCATATTAAATTTGAAGAACAAAGTAGTTACTTGAACAACCTTGAAATTTACTAACCTTGAGGCATTGAGATTGAAATCTTCATATTTAGTGATATTCAAGACAGTTCAAAGGTAGTATATTTAGAAGCATCTGAAATGTATTCAACTTAATGAATTAAAAAAGAGCTATAAAGCCAAAACTTAAACAGTATATAAATATAAACATATATATATATATCTAAAATATATATTAAATTCACCATTAAATTAGAATTACCATTTAGGCATCAATTTGAAGAATATTTATTTTAATAAAAA
The DNA here is from genome assembly GCF_002237135.1 of Teleopsis dalmanni. NCBI lineage: Eukaryota > Metazoa > Arthropoda > Insecta > Diptera > Diopsidae > Teleopsis > Teleopsis dalmanni. Next base: position 176,971,804 of record NC_051847.1, read on the forward strand.
TTAGTATACAGATTTAAGTTATTCGAATGAACCCTTGTTGAGACTTTAAGGGTTTCTTGATTCCGTTATTTTTTTGGGCGGAGTTGCTTTTGACTTTGATATCTGGAGAAATTTTTTAAATGGCCAAAGCATACCCACACATACAAACTTGTTTGCTATAACCCAACTAGTTAGTGCTATAACTTTTAAAAAAGAGACTATCTTATAATAATAAGACTTCTATTTGCATTCTGTGTGACTACACAGATTTGATCTAGGTTTATTAGAGAATTCTGCGCTATAAGACTCCACAACCTCCTCAACCAAATACATTTTAACCTGTATTAACCTAGTAAAATGATTTCTTTATGTTAAAGAATCAACTAATTTTATACTAAAATGTTTTGTTTAGCGAGTTGTTTGGAGTATAATAGATTGGGAAATCTAAATAATTATAATCTCATCACTATATAATGAAATAAATATAATTATTATAATCTCATCACTATACATTTTATTTATTGTCTATTGACTTAGCAATAGTGAGTAACAAACAATTTGAAATTTTTTATAGGATTCTTCGTACTGTCGTCGATATTATATACTTAGACTTTCGATGCAAAAAAACATTGATTTTTTTTATTATATTCCTAGAGAACACATCAAAGGTACTACTCATATATATATACTGTATGTTAATATATATATATATTTATATATAAACTAAAAAGGAATTTAAAACTTGATAAATTAAAAACTTTTCAATTTTAGTAGGGCTTTGAACCAAATTTTCTTTCGTTCCTGTTTATATTACAATTCAATTAATAAGAAAAGATCAGTACAGTTCTGGTTTTCTCTCTGGTAAAAATATCAATTTCTAGTTTTAACCCCGAGTGAATATTTTTTTAGATATTTCTATTACTAATTACTCTTACTAATTATTTTTGAAATACATAAACCTTTTTTTTTGGATTCAAGAAAAAAAAATTATTCAAGAAATTAAAATTATTTAAAAAATTATTCAAAAAAAAAAACAAAGTTCGAATATTAAGGCGGTTTATGTAGTTTTAACCAAGAATAACCTGGTACCAAGCTTTAAATTGCTGAACTAAATAAGTGGAAACATTTTTTTGGCTCGGTCCCGATTTTCAGATCTACCAAAATATACCATTTTTCAGTTAAGGTATGAGTATATATCTGAAGAAATTATAACTCTTATTTTTCTATGCCTATTTATATGAGCTCAAATAAAATACAAATATTTCATGCTATATTAAAATTAAATAAGCCTTACTATATTACTTTATAAAATTTTATTTAACGTGATATTTAATTTTAATACAGCTAATTTTAGTTTAAGCTACTGCATAAATTTGAAACATATACAAGTAGTTCATTAAATTAATTAAAATGTAAAATAAATAGGGGAAAAATAATTTTTATTAAAAAATGCTAATTTAAAAACCGAAAATTATTATTAAAAATAAATGCCATCGAATAATAAAATTAATTAAATGTAGTAGAACTAATTAAATTCACTTTTTTATAATATGTTATATTATATTGATCTAATTTAATTTTTTCTGTTTTTATTTACTTATTTAATACACATAATTTTATCTAAAATGCCATGAAAATTATTGAAATAAATATTGAAACATATTTTGTGTGTGTCGCCTACATGAAAATATTATATAAAATGTATATAAATGTATATGTAAGAATGTAGTAAAATTAAATTATTTTGATAATGATTTGGAATTTGTGAAAACTTTTAAACAAACGTGAATAGTTCTCATGTATTTATTATTTTTTGTATGATTTTATATATTATTTTATATATTAATTTAATTAATTTTATTAATTAATTTAATCATTCATTTCGATAAATACTACTATCTGAAATAACTACAATATAGTTCACTTACAATCACTTTAGCTTGTAAGAAGACATCAGCATATCTGTAAGATATACTTATCTTAAACACAAAAGTTATAACCAATTTAACCAACGCGACCTATTTGTGAGGACCTGACATAGTTTCGTTCAGCCATTCACAATAAACCCTAATATGATACTATCCGATAGTGAACTTAATTTCACTCATTCTTTCAATTCAAAATCATTGTAACTTTATAAATAGATTAAAGACATTTTAATATCTTATTTATGTATTTAAAAAATTATATTTTTATATAATAATTAATATTACATAAAAACAAATTTAAGATTAAAGATTTAAGATTTTTATTTAATAGATATTTCAGTCTACTTCGTAAACTATCTTCAGTATTATAAAACTGAATATCATAACCTTATGAGTATTAAGGTCGACACTAATATTTTATTTATAATAGATGAGCAGATTTCAACTATTATTAAATTTGAGAGCAACTCAAAATGCGAGTTTTCTATTGTCCTTTTTAATCTTTATATCTATATAAATAAATAATGGAGATTCTAATCTTTTATTTATATTGGATTAGCAGATTCCAACTATCATTAAGGTTGAGACAATATGCGGTTTTCTATTTTGCCCCCTCCATAGATGCAAAGTTTTCCTTTGAGTTCAATATTCGTAATAAATTGTAGTATCGAACCCTCCTTTCCGTTGGATGTTAGTTTCTCACTTCGAGTACCAATTCACTGTAGTGTTTTTAGACAGAAGCAATTAAACATCAATCTTCTCGAATAGCCAAGCTGCCATCAGATCACTGATAGACACCTCAGCCGCAACAATTATAACTCAAAACAGCCGTACTTCTCTTAATGACCTAGCTAGGCTTGTCAGGATTACACCCATTTGGGTTTCTGGTCACAGAGATATCTCAGATAATTGTAGGGCAGACAAGCTTGCCAAGGCAGGTGCTCTTCTCACTAACATTCACTTCTCAGATATAGGCATTTCACTTGCTACAGTTAAACTGGCAATTATACAAAAATAACTGAGGATAGCCAAAAAATACTGGGGTGATGAACTGAGCATAGACTTGGTCTAATTTAGACAAGAAACGAATTAGTCAGCTACTTTTACTAAAGCGGCACCTGCTCTGCACCACGGTATCTGTGTTGAAGGGCCACTGTATAATAGGGAGGCAACTTAATGATAATTTTTGTGTCTATCGTTATATGTAATGTTCCTATCAATATCAATAAATAGGTATAACTCTTAATAGACAATTAAATATATGTGACAACAAAATAAAGTATATTTTATAGTCTTTTTTGCTTTAATTAATGCAATTTTTATGTCAATTTTTTTAAACATTTTACCAGAACAAAACTCTATTTTTTTAAATTTAACCGCAACATAAACAATTTAAACACCACAAAATCTGTTTTAAAAAAATAAATGAAATAGAGAAATAATAAAACATGAGGGAAAAAGTGAAAACATTTCAACCTGCAGCAATTTTTCGATGCAGAAAAATTTATGTGCCAAATGAAATTACCACCAATCCGAGTAGATGCCTTCCCAGCCATTTATCACTGCTGTCATGTATCGTGAAACAAATTAAAATTGAATTAGCAATTCCGATAATAATCCTTTCGACGCCAGTGTTGTCGTTCACTAAGGCCTTCAGCATTTTTTATGAATGATTTCGGCGTAATAAAGTGAAAATGATGTTATACCTTTCCTGGCACCACCTTGGGCTTAATATTGCTATAGAAAGCTATCCATAAAAAAAAAAAGAATTATAATGAAAATATTTAGAGCAAATCGGAAAATGGTTTTAAGCACATCAATTTAAATTTTTTAGCAAGTTTAGCTGAGATTGATATCGACATGAACTTCTACGTCCAAGCACCAATTTCCAAATAGACGCAATTTTTTCTATTTAGCAGTTTTTTATGGTCCTGTTGGTCTACAATTGCATCATGCAGAAAATTGTTGCATATTCAGTATACAGTGCAGTCACGTGGAATTGGTAGTGAGACGATGGCAGATACATTTCAATTTTAGCTGAAATTGAAATGGAATCACAATTTGACATGATATTTAGATAAATAATATTTTTTTTAAATCTAATGTTGAAAACGACTGAAATCAAATTTTTAAAAACTATAAATATGCCAATTTATTAGAGAAAATAAAGTTGTTTAAAGATTCAATCCCAGAAAGCTCACCTGACCTCATATAATGGCCGTTGTGGCACCACAAACATAGCATTAGTTCGTACATAGTCTAGAAGGTCAATATACGAGCAACGAAGAAAAAGGCAACGACTTCCCCATTAAGTAATGGTCAACCAACCCGAGTCCCTAATATTGCAGGATGACAACTCAGTGAGATCGGTAAGAAAAGGATCCCCAAGATTTTTTATCTTATCCTAGCTAAAGATGGGCACAGACACATGAGATGAAACATAGTTTCCACCTTGTCCTTAGAACTACAATCGATACATAGGTCATTATAGGGGAGACCCAGTCTCACAGCATCCACTTCACGTGTTGCATGACACTAGTGGTGTATTTCACGAGGTTTACAAGTATAAGTTTTTTTTAATTCCATGACCAGTGGTAGTTAATACGAACAATTAAACAGAGTCTCATTAAAGAACAGATGACGTACATCACAGTCGAAAATATTATTGAAAAAATGAAAGCACGAGCGAAAAATTTATCAAAAAGAACGTAAAATCTGATTACATCCTAAAACAAACAGAAAAACAATCTAAAAAGCCTATCTTAAACTACGTTTCGATAATTCAAAGATAAAATACGACCGATGAGAAGAAATTTATTTAATCGGTGGAAATAAGATATATCAGTGTTAAAACGATATGGTTACGAGCGGAAAACTGAAACAAAAAAAAAAGAAAAACTTAAATAGAGGGTGTAACAAAACAAAAACAATCTGAAGTTACGTTTTGATAATTCCAGATTAGACGAAGCGTGGTTGACGAGAACGAGGTTTTTTAGTCAATGCAAATCGGATCTGATAATGCTATATTGGACATTTTGTAACCTACTCCCCACAAAAAAAAACTATTAAGTTTACGAAGCTTTTTAAATTGCTTTGGATTTTAATAGTACCTCACGTCAAATATTTTATAATCTGTCACTTTGTATTTGCAGTGAACAGTTAAAGTTTAATAAGCTTGTTGTGCCAATAATTATGTTCGTCACTGTATATATTAAATCATATTATTATATTTATATAGATATAATATTGTACTTGCTTTACTGATTTAATTTCTGTCAATAATCCCTTGTAATCTTGAAGTCAACTTCTTACGTGCTTAGTGCTCGAATCACAGCTTAACTATTCGACAGCATAGCATAGTATCGATTTTAATTGTTTTATAAACTGCACACATTTCTAGATTATCATCTAAAGACCAGAATACTTTTAATCTTCAAGTTTTGATTTCATGAAGTAGAAACTAATCCATGCAAATAATCTCATCTCTGTCTGTATGTTCGTTGGTGCTGTCAAAATACTATTAATTTATTAATATGAATAATATTAAAAAAAGTGGCTGTCTGAAAAGTAATCACTTTAAATGCCGATAATCTACATTTGAGTTGAATATAAAATAACAGTCATTTATCTGTGTTACTTTGTAAAACGCAACTATTTAAGTATTTTGCTCTGGTTTTCTATTTTCGCATTGAAAATATCACTATAAGTTGAGGATGTGTCGCATAGTCAATAAAGAAACTATACATCCTTTTAATACCAGTATAAAGACGTAATTAAACACCTTTCCTTATCGTAAGACGCGCTTGATTTATCTGCTCTTAAGTGTAAACATTCCAATATAAATACGCGCAGGCAATTTCATGCAATTGAGTTATAAAAATAAATGAAATGCGTGACAGCCAAGCACTGGTGAACCCCCTCAAAGGAAGATGTTAAATTGCCTGATAGACACTTGGACAAATCGTTTTCCTCTGCATATAAAGATTGTGGTTTCTGTAAGTGCAATGCTACGACATGCACATGAGTTAATTATTTTGAAAGACTAAGCAAAGGTATGACTGCACTTTTTATGCTGAAGCCATTTTCTATGCATTTCCCATTGAATTTCAACGGATCGTATAAATGCTTTTAGATTTACTACTCGCTTTTGCGTTTTTATTACGATTGCTACTCATACTACCCACAAGTCCTATTCAACTAAAAAAAACCATAAATTTCAAGTAAAATATATGAGGTTCTTTCCAAAGCAATTGCTTGTCTTTATGGCAAACTACTGTCTATGAGCTGGAAATGCACAAATTGCATTTGTCCTTCATAGAATTAACAATATCAATTCGCAATCATCTCGGGCAAGTGCAAATAACTTCAGGTTCAGCATTGCTGCCTTGACTATATTTAACTTGGCCAAGGAGTGAGTGAGTTAGTTTTGTTCTGTCCGCCTTTATTAACACATATTCCATTAAGTCAACACTCTTTATTGTGTTTAAGTCCACCTTAGATATTTGGTTGAACGATATCGCAGGCTATCATATCGTCGTTCCAGATTAAAAGCAAAAGTTTGCAGTTGCGCATGTGCAACTATATTTATCCGTCTTTGTTTTGAAGAATTTTATTTTAATTTCGCAAATATTCCAGTTTCTTTTCTTTTTTATTAAATTTTTTATTTCTATAATTTGTGACTTGCCTTCGTTACGAAACCGAACAACTTACTACCTTTGGTCATCAAATTATCAATTTTACATTCCTCTCTGTTATTTGTGCTTACGTGAATTAGGCGGAATCGGTTTAAATGCCATTAAAGTGTCCACCTAAATTAAGCACAATTTTTATGGTGTCTACTATTAAAATGCATTTTATGAAACTCCTCTTAGCCTACTTTGAGTCCGACACAGGCTACAATCAGTCGCAAGCAATTATTATGCATACACACCTATTAATCCGGATTTTTCTTCTGGAAACGCTACATCCATTTGAATGACTTTCATTTTCTGTAACTTGATTATTCTTTGTAATCGCATAAATATTAAAATTTATTACTATTATTAATTTTATGTGTAGTTTGGTATATGTATAGAATAGTTTAATAAATGCGTTAATGTATCACAAAATATACTAAAACAATGTACTATTATATTAAAGTATTTACTTAATAAAATTCAGTAATTAAATAAATATATTGTAATAATAGGTTAGGTTATGTTAGGTTATACCGGCGATACCAAGAGATCCACTTATGCCTACAGACCCATTGTGTTAATTAAAAACTCAGTAATTGGGACCACTTAAAATCTTTAGGAAAGTGTATAATGCTATTTAATGGAAGATCTTTCAGTTCGGCAAAATTCTTAAGAAAGAAAGTGGTATGGAGACGCCGCCAATAAAACGTAATAAGTGCTTTCTATAAGTTTTGCATATAAATGTTTCTAATGCTTATTTATAAAAACATATGTATAGTGAAGTTAAGTAGCATATTGATATAACTACTTAGCACTTATATATCAAATTTACATATATATGAAATAGAGATATACGTGATAATTGTAAATTACTAGAAAAGTTAATAATTCTTATCTTGTTACTTATTACTTATAATAAATTATTCTTCCTGCTCTGCTGTCAATAAACTAACTGCAAATAATAATCGATGGCTTGTAAGCATTAGAGTTCTTCGAATAATTTATATAATATAATATCTTTATCAATAATATCTTTAATACTAAACAAACTACATAAACAGCAAAACTTAACCGCTTCTTATATTATTGTTATTCACATCCTATGTCTCATTTATATGACCTACGGTTCCATGTATTAGCACTAGCTGGTCAAAATAGTGCATTTAGAGCCCATTGCTCTTATAAGTCTGTAAAAAAATGTTAACTCAGTTCAACATTTCTAACTGTAAGGTTGATGAGCTAACTAGATGACATAACTTAAAAGCAACGTTGGAATATCTAAACAAGAGAAAAAATTTAAAAAAATAGAACATTTAAAAACAAGTTAAGAAGAATTAACGACGTTCAGCTACCAGTAAACATCTCAGATAAAAAAATATTTCGCGATCTCATACCACATAGACAACAGTTTTATAGTGAAATCAATAAAGGTCATTATCGATTGAAGTTTTGCATATTTTCTGCAATTATCTTTACTATAGGAGGATAAAAAAAACTAGCTTCATGTCAAATCTCAGAATGGTTACAGGCTCCTCGGGGAGGTATGCAAATCTAAGGTCAATTATTGCTTAGTCTGATGAAGTGATAAACAATAATCCAGTCAAAGCGTAAAGAGCGGTTTTAAAAATACCTAGAGTTAAGAAAGAGTAAAAGTGCTTAAGTACACTGACTCAAATAGCTTCAACATAATAATGTCCCATTTATTCCACAACATATGTATATTCAACATGCTACATACTTATTTTCTCTATAGTCTAAATCAATTACAAAACCCTTTATAAAACCTGCTGTTCACTTAAATAGCATCATGAGCTTCATAACATTAATTTAGTAAAAAAAAGGAAGAAAGTCTTATTTTGACCTAACTTAACCCAACTCATCTAGGAGCTGCAATTTTTGCATCTACAAATTGATGAAGAGTAACTTCTTTCAGTAGATTGTAATCGAAAGAAGTTACTATTAGCACAATATTGAGGGTACCCTTTGTGCTAAGAAACTTGTTCGTCCATATTCAATACTCAGTACTTAATAGAACAGAATTGAGGCTATTGGCATCTTACTCAAACGAATATCATGGCATGTCTTACTATCACAACAAAATGAGTCTATTTGAAGAAATCGTTTCTGCTTTGAATCATAATAATCACATCATTTTTGGCTGCTCAACTTTTATCTGGATCAAGAGAATTGTACTAATCGGCAACTCTTATCCCTCTTATTCTTTTGATATTAGGCAGTTGCCAATAGGATGCATTTAAATTTAGATTTAAATCACAGAGTTGGGTTTCTTCTGTTAGGTAAGTTGCGATTTTTACAACACTAGCTACCATATTATCATTAGTTGTCAAAGCAATTTGCCTTAATATAATTTGTGTAGTAGAATCTATTTTTTTCGATCTGAGTACCACAAATACAACTACTTGTACTTAAAAAGTTTTGCTATGCTCGCAATACTCTGTTGCACTGGTGACTTATACCTTATTGATTTCTCCTTTTACAGGAAAATTTGTATCCACACTAACCTTAATCATTACTTGTGAAACTTAATTAACCTAGTAGAATCCTTTTTTCTGGCTTTGTGAATATACATCTTCATAATTTTTTTCCATGATGTTGATATGAATACCAAAAGCTGAAAATGGATGCTATACTCGCAGAACTCTGTTTTACTGGGAGCCAATAATGACCCTTAAGAAAATTGGTATAGTAGAATCATTTTTTCTTGCACTGATAGTAGGTAGGCATCACCTCGATTTTTTCCATGATTTTAAAATTAGTCTCAGAAGCAAAAAGTTATGCTATAATACCAGTGCTCTGTTTTCCTGGGTGTCAATATCCTTTTAATATTTGTTGTTATAGGAAAGCTTCATTAATTTTTACTGTAACAAGAAGACGTTTTCAGGAATACAATCTAAAGGACCTTTGTAGCTATAACCTCCGTTTCTCGTGTGGTTAGTTTAAGTTTAATTAAACTTTTTTAAAATCATTAATGAAAAATACTTTAGCAAATTTTGCATTCTTGGTTTCTTTCCTCCAAATGGAAATGATTTAAGGAAAATACCAAGTCAAGTTTCCTGCCAAAACCCTTTGGCTAGTAATTTTAATCAAAAAATTTAATATTGCTTTAATTTGCTTTCTTCCATTAGATCTTTGTTTGGATAAATACTAGCATAGCAAACATATGCCAATTATAAGAATTTAATTTTGTTATTGCAACAATGTTTGCAATGTTGCAGCAACAAAACATTGCGGATGCAACAAAAATTCCGAAGAGAAAATGCACAAAAGATTTGATTTGCTATTGCAGAACAAAAAAAGGAAAGCTTAGTTATTGCATTGTCTTAAGGATTCATAATTAAATTTTGCCAGTGGCGTATGTGTTCTTTTATAAGAAAGAACATTGTACTTCAATGAAGTGAAATATTAAAAAAAGAAGAAAAATAATGTTTTTTTTGATAAGAACCCATTGGTATTTTCTTACAATTTTCAAAGATATCGAGTTTCTCTTAATAAAGATATATGAAAATATTATGTGGAAGTTATTTTAGCAATCACTCGTATACTGTATTCGGTGAAGTTCGAAGAATAAGAAAGACTTTATTAAATTTAAATTTAATATTTTTGATATATTTGCCAAATGGAAGCACAAGGAAAATTTAATGAAAATTGCAAGGACTAAAATATTTAAGCTACTAAACTGCATTGGCGTAAAAAGTTTCCTTTTATTTTCCTCGATATTAATTGAAATTTTAACGAAAGCACTTCAGCCTTAATTAACTGCCAGCAAAAATGTGATGTAAAAAGGATACTGCAATATGTTTTATACTTGGCAAATGTTCAACTTCATTGATGCATGCTTAACGTGAAAGGCTTCGGAAGGTGTAATAATTATTGAAACTACGAAGAGTGAAACATGAAAGGAAAATGCAGGCGAAAAATTATTTATTAATAAAGTTAAGTGATGAAAACTGAGATCAACTATGTACTTTAGTTAAACATGTACTTTAATATATAATAATTTAAATTGGGTTACAATGATGATTAGATATTGATTAGAATACCACCATTGCAAAATTTCATACCTTCAAGCTTTTGGTGCCTAGAATAAACAACTTTAATAAATTTTTCTACAAAAAAATGGACTACACTTTACTCCTCCCAATTGCCAATTGTTGGTAGTATTAATATAAGTATTAGTTGGTAGTAGGGAGCACAATAGATCCAAAGGTCACAGTGCCACATCCTCTAACAATAATAGTAGAAATAACTTTTACGAAAACAAGGAAAACATTAATACTATACCTCAGATATGGTCATGTATAAATTGGTGCTTATGCGTCAAATCAAGAAGACTACCCAAACAGCTATAAGGATCTGTATAATAGCCCTTTATTGCATATTTTCACACATTAATGTGTTACTTATGCGTCAGATCAAGAAGACTTCCAAAGTGGCGCTAAAGTGGCTTGACAATTTTGAAAAGAACAGGCACAAGTCCCCAGTTTAAATAAAAGTGAACTAAGCTGGCTAGTCAATCAACTGGGTTATGTCTTTAATATTGATTGTTGATATAAGTTCCCCGTTTAAATAAAAGTGAACTAAACTGGCTAGTCAATCAACTGGGCTATGTCTTTATTATTAAATGTTGATGTAAGTCTCCCGTTTAAATAAAAGTGAAATAAGCTGGCTAGCCAATCAACTGGGCTATGTCTTTAATATTGAATGTCATATTTCTTTCATGTTGGCGAGAAAAATGTATTAAGATATTATGAGTGTTGAAATTAAAAGTTATTAAATCTTCTTCTTCTTACCAAGCACGGATGCTAACAATTCAGATAAAACACAATTTCCGCGTAGTCATAGCTTCGACAAAAGTCATTTTGGGGTATACTAAGGATCATTATAAGTGCATTAATGCAGTAATCTATCAACAGTAATACCTACCGTAGTGCTAAAGAAGCTCCACTTTAGTTGTAGCAGGTCGCAAGATTGATATATTTTCTATCTTAATTGAATTATATAAATCTTGTAGTCTTATAAGATTTTTTTATACCCAAGAATCCTTTTTAGCTTTTGCTTAATATTTTGATTTGATTTTATTGTTAACTTAGCTATTGCTAGCGACATACCGATTTTCGGAAAGTGAATTACAGAAAGCAGCGTGCCTATTTTGGCAAACCTCTCCAGTCCTACAGTTACCCAAGATACTCCTGCATCCCAGCACCAATATGAGTTGCAGTCTAATAAGCCGAACAAACTCTTCTACTTGAAAGACGCTGCAATGGTTAGGTAGTCTAAACATAATAAAAAGACCTAATTTTTTGGAAAAATACCACTGCCGTGTAGTCGTTTAGTTTGGAACCGTAAAAAATACTGTCACCCGTGAACAACGAGATTACACTATCTTTACTAGTTATGAAAGAACAAAACCTTAATTCGAAGCTTGGAATGAAACAAATGAAGTTAACAGAAATAGGGACTGGCAGATCCTGATTCAGAATGATAGCATGGGCGATTTTAGTTCTGGACCAGCGAGTGGCAACATTAAACCTAGTTGTTATTTATTTAGCTTATTATTTTAACAGCAGCTTAGGAGATAACCAGTGAAATAATACGATAAGAACTATAGTACTTTTTCAGCCTTCCTGTTTTGTCAAGAACTTTAGACATATAGCCTTTTCAGTTGCTTGTCAACCAAACGCAGCTCCGTAGGGAAAGAAAACTTTAATAAAACCTCATCTAGGACTAACAACTATTTTACAGTAGTAAATTGTCCACGACTAATTCGACTAATTAGTTCTTTTAAGGCAGTAAGTAACAGACTTTACTTTAACAATACTTTTAGAAAATCCTCGAAAAAACTATTTTCAAATATTTTATTATATACTTGTTCATTACCAACTAATAATAAATATGTCGTGTATAAAATATCTGGAATTGTTAAATATATCAGTAAAAGTTTATTTCGTTACTTTTATTCATTTAAGAGTTGTGGTCTTCAACTTCTCACTCTAAGAAAAGCCGGAAGTGGCCCGAAACGACTTTCTAGAAGTGGTAATTTTAACTTCGAGAACAGAAAACGTTTCACAGGGCCATATAATGCTAAGGTTAGGTTAGGTTGAAGTGGCGGCCTTGTACACCAAAGCTTAAATCATATCCTGTGCTAAGCTTAATCTTCAGTCTTTGTCGAAAACTTTTGCATAACGATACCATCGCAAAGCACTCAAAAGTAAAATTGTAAAAACAGATTAATTATAAACACACTGGGTAACCATAAATACTGCGGCTTTGGAGAAACTTTATACGGTTTATAAATATCAGAATATAATTTAAAAAACATATTACTACAGTTGCAAATTAATTAATAGGTATTAATACTATTCTCTTATGAGCCAGTCATAGTAAGTTGCATCATTTTATACTGGTAATTTTTATAGTATATTTAAAAAAAATGTCTTCAAAAACTCTAAATAGGTACTTGCAAAATTTATAATTAAATCAGTGTATATTTTTGTATAGAATTATTCAATGTAATCCATTTGCCTTACCACAATTTACTGCTCCAAAAAATATGTCCCCTTATGCGATACAAATATGTAAGTGCACCGCCTATTACCAGCTACCGCAGTGGTAGCTACCGTAAATCTCTTATTTAATTATTAAATAGTTTTCAATTAAACTAAAATTTTATTATTAAGAAATTTGTTAGAACAAAGGTTGTGCGCTTTAGGCATATGTTCCTTATATTCGCGCACTTTTCAACATTTACTTTCACCAAGAAATCTTAAGCTTCCATGAGGAAGGAACACATTTCAATTGACTGAGAGTGATGCTTTCAACGGTATTTCACTTTGCTCCTTTGGCAGGCACAAGAATGGCTTTCAGTGTTGAAAAATTTTGCCTTCATACAATTAAAATTCATTTAATTAAATTGCCAGTGTAGAGAGAAGAAGAAGCAGTAGAGCAGAGCATAGGAAAGGAGCACATAAGACAGTTCCAAGACAAATAGTGTCCTGCAAACTTTCTTAGAAAGTTTTTGCATCATTGGAAGCACATTTGACATGGCGCTAGCGCTAAGGTCTTTACATAAAATGTACTAGAGCAGGGCTGACATTGTACAAGTGACAGTGTGTAATTAAGTTAAATATTTAATTTAATTGCGCCACTATTATGAGGAAGCACAAAGGCTGTATGTGCCACAAGCCAAATGCAGTGAGAAAGAAGAAACAGTGTACCATGCAGTACAAATGTTTGCCAACTCCACTGCAATTGGATACTTAGTGTAGTAACAATATGCTGACAGCAGAAACGGAAAGCTGCAACATTATAAAATTCCTGTGTCGTCATCAATGGAGCAGGACAATGTGAAACGGATTGTTCATTTTGCGTTAGAAGTTTTCAAGTGGATTTGATTAAGTTTTGTGAATGGATTTGATGAATATTT
>NC_051847.1:176985930-176998194 GCF_002237135.1 Teleopsis dalmanni
ATCAGAATTAACTATTTGTGTCAAATCTTCATTGGTTTAAGAAAAAACTTTTCATCTTTAGAACAATTACTACACCATAAAATGTATTTTCCTGGATGCAATGAACTTAAGACCGTTACTTATGGATTTTCAATATATCAGATATGAATATTTTATTTGTTGTTATTTCACCAATTCTCATCAAAAACTGTAAAAATTCGTCACTACTTCAACAAATTCAGTGGTTGTTAAACGACACATACTGTAAAATGACAAACACTAAACTGATCATATGGTAGTTGGGTGATGGTTCTGCTTGCCATATGACTCTGAAAGAGGAATGCTAATTCTGAGCCACGTAATATATAATCTATTGAAAGTATCTCAAAAGATCTAAGTGTGTTTCAATATTTTCTATACTCTATGTTTTATATTTGCGACTATCATAATTATAAAAATATTTTTATAAATTATGATATTATAAAGACATTTGTTCTTGGAATCTATTTTGAAATTTTTTAAGACGTATTGAAGATACTTTTATTTTTAATCATATAAATAATTCTTAGGAAAATATTTTATTTTAAATTTATTTTCTACATAACAAAGCAATGACTTTAACAAAAAATTCTTGTGTAAAACAAAAGACTTCAATTGCTACAAAAACAACAAACTCGTTTTATCGAAGTTGCAGATTTTGTAATTTTTTACTCACTGGCTTTGATCTGATTGCAAAATTCACAAATATTTATTTCGTTTTATTGTTTTTGTTTTTAATTTTTACAATTCAAATTAATTAATTATTTTTTTAAAATTTTTTATTTAAAAACAAGTTCTTTACTTCGGATACAATTTTTTGATACTATAAATTTATATACACATGCACTTTTTTTTATGAGAAGATAACATGATTATTAAATAAAACATATATATTTTGTTACTATGTGTAAATATGTTTATTATTTTTAACATTTTGAGATATATTTTAGACAAACATAATGCAGAAAATATATTTTTATAGCTTAATATGTCCCTTTATAATCATTTTCCAGTTAAACTGGCATAAAGTAAAATTATTTTCTTTAATAATATCAAAATCTAGCACTTTTTATATATACTTTCTTACATAGACTTTATTCATTTCCAGATAAAGTGAAAAAGTCCCCAAGAGCATTTACAAAGTAAACTTCTTAACTTGTAGATATTTCTATTTTACAATGATATAAGTCAATTATGAAGTAAATTCCCTCAATTTACTCATCCGTAAGTGGGTGCTTAAATATATTAAGTGTTCACATTACAACTAAAGTGCTAGCTAAATTCACTAAAAAAAGAAAAAAAATAAGAAAATGAAATTTTAAATTATCGATATAATTTATCAAAGTAATTAAGTTATATATCTAGAGAAAATGTAATAATACGTATGAACTATTATATTCTACCAAGCGGGGTGTCCTAAGAGTATTTACTGTTTAATGTAGTTACCTTTTTTCTAAAAAACAATAGATTAATCGGATACCAGTTGTTATCTACATTAGAGTAAAAATACGATCTCGTAGAAGTTTTGCATAGTTGTTTCAATTTGACAAATTTCAATCCAGTGCCTTTTTTGATACTTTTAAACTCAGCATATATGAGCTATATAACTAGCACTATAAGTACTGCTAAGACCAGTCTCTATCAACATACCTTGCAATAAAAGTACACACTTATGTTAAGGAGATTATTGCTTTTATATAAACAAACGAGTCTATTACACTTTTTTTCTTGGTCCAAAAAATGACAAGAATAGTTGTAGAATTAGAAAAAGAGGATAAATTATATGAGATACAGAGTCTCAAAAATTTTTCCTAAAAAAATCTTTCTTTACAAAAACCTACATATTAAACTTAATTTATTACAAAATATTTTTTGAGTTGTTATTTTATACAGATAGTAAATGATTAGCTTTTAAAAAGTATATAACCAACGGAACTCCAATATTTAAAAGAAATCACAATATCTCTATGAGATACCAAAAGATTTCAACTGCATTATTGTCAATTCAACATTATTCGATTTGGTGTAGAATACGATAAATATACAATGATTTAAATATGACATACAATGAAAATTATGACATAGATATAAACGATATAATTCTAAATCCCAATATTTACCTAAAACTTTGACTAGTAAGGATATGTAGCTGTTTTCTATACGAATTTTTGAGTCAAAAAAGGTATCAAATTTGTTAAAACCGTAGCATATAGTCTGTTTAAAATTTTAATAAAAAATAACAGTCAGACATAGCCTTCACAAACAGTGTACGTACTACGTAGTACCTTAGATATATAGATACTACCGAGGAAGATCTTATCATACTAAATATATCATAATAAATATACTAATATATAATAAAAAATTCAGAATAATTCAGAAATGTGTCTTGCTAGTATTATCTTGTTACAATATTAGATGAGTTCTAAATTTATCTTAGATACATAGATACGATCGATGAAGTCCTGATCGCACTAAACGTGATATGAGTGGTTAAGAATATCTTCAAACTCATAAGAATATACAATACAAAATTAAAATTATTATTATATATTATTATTAAATACTTTTATTTTGTTTCAAAATTGGTTGCCCAAAATCTAATATAATGAATACATAATTACTGAAAAGAGTTTTTAAAATCTTAGAAAAACTCTGTTAATACTATTATTTCTAAGTTTGAGTTTTTTACATATCAACCTAGAGACTTATGGTGCTCCCCCAATAGAATTACAGTATTTCTCTAAATCCGTATTCATCAAGATATTCTTTTGAATCCAATTTAGTCTAATTTTTTCTATCGATATATTATTATGTTGCGGCTAGTTGAGTTAGTGCCCCTGAGCACTTTTACTCTCTATTAACTGCGAGGTTTCTTCAAAACCCCTCTTTGCGCCTTGACTGGATTATTGTTTATCACTTCATTAGACTAAGCAATAATTGACCTCAGATCTGCATATCTCCCCGAGGAGCCTGTAACCATTCTGAGATATATGAAGATCCATTAAATAGTTCTTTCGTTAATGCATTTGGGGCAGACAAATTCCCGCTTTAAGGTCTCACTTTCTTCCCAAACTGTTGACACTAATCACAACATCAATGTAGATGTGTCATATATATACTCCTGTTATATAATAGAATAAGAAACTATAGCTCATGAAATATTAATATTGTTATTAGGGACTAATATGCACTACGAGTATAATCACAATCGGTACTTCATGCATAGTTTAAGTATTTAATTACAGCACAATATGGGATTTATTCTTCGATTGTTTGTTCAGAGGTACAACAATATCAGCTAAGTGATATATTATTCAAGAGTAGGTCATTCGCATAAAATATGCTTTGAACTTTCAATGTCCATTACAGAAAGTCTTCCATAATCAATATAAAAAACCCAACATAGTAAGGTGACACATTTTTTTTGGATACATCCTTTGCTGAGATGAAGGATTCTTTCTCTTCACATTGACTGCAACTATTAAGTCAGCCATCGTTTTTTCTGATGACGATTTTATTATCGAATATATAATACCACCAAATTAATTTATTCTAATCTTAAAATCATAGTTTTTTATTTTCAAATAATAAATAAAACATTTATGTTTCTATTTTATAGCTGCAGGCGATGATGAGGATGGACCATATCAAGGCAAATATTTAGGCAAATTAAACTCATATCACCATCAAGTAAAAATGCAATATATTATACCTATAGCGTCACTATGATTAAATATAAAAAATATTATTCAAGGTATCCGGTGATGTTTATGCTGTCAATGAGTATACATTCTTATTGATTGGTTTTAATTATGATGGTAATGGAGGTGATACATTCTTTTGGGCTGGAGCATCCAATCGTCCAGGTCCTCAGGGCTTTATAGTACCAGATGAATATAGCAAGTAAGTATAAGTGATATATTGGATTTTGAATTACTTTTTCACAATATTAATATTATTATTTGTTTAAGGACTAACATACTTGATCGTTACCATAATAAAGACTTTACACTGACTTTACCAGATCGTAAAAAAATTACTGAAATTAAATGGCTTGCAATTTACGATCTTAATACTCAAAATAATTTTGGTGATGTCTATATACCAGAAGAATTTGAGCCACCACGTTCTCAAGATGGTGGTACATTATCACGCCGTAGTCATAATGTTAGTAGCAGTGGTATTGAGATATTAGATTCTAAAACAATACGTATCAAAGACTTTAACTATGATGGTTTGGGTAAGCGTACATTTTTTTGGGCGGGAGTAGGCGCACAACCATCAAGTCGTGGTAGTAAAATACCAGATGAAATGGGCTAGTAAGTGATCACATAACTACTTTGTTAATATGGTTTAATATATATAATTTTTTTATCCATTAACAGCTTGGATCCTATACGGAAATATATTAAAGAAACTATAACAATTGAATTGCCTGGTGACAAAACTATATTTGACATAGACTGGATAAGCATTTATGATTTAGCTGACAATGAAAACTATGGTCATGTACTGATAACAGATAATTTGAATGTACCACCTTCTTTGGTCAAAATAACACCTTATGAATTTTCGCTGCCAAATTGTCGACAATTACATAAAAATCTTCAAGTTTCGTGGGAAGTTTTTGGACCACAAATTACGTTACAACTATCAGGGCAGGTAGAGAAAAATGATTATATGTCGTTTGGTATATCTGGTTCGGAGAGCTCTAGTCAAATGATAGGCGCTGATGTAGTTGTGGCATATATTGATGATATACGTGGTTATTCGGTGGATTATAATATAACCTCTTTAGCACCTGTGAGTTACATAAAAAAATATATATTTATTTAATTTATATTAATGACATTTTTTCTTTTAAGTGCGTACAAGTTCTGGGACAAAACAAAGGCGTATGTCGGGATGACGTTGTTGGTGGCTTGGATAGTTTTCAATTAAATACTTACAGTCGTAAAGATGGAATCAATACAATTACTTTCCGTAGAACTTTGATTTCATGTAAGTTTATATATTTTCTTTCATATGTTAAATCATAATGTAACTAAACTGCTTTATAGCTGATTCTGGAGATAAGGAAATACGTCTGGATAAAAGCAATTACGTTGTGTGGGCTCTTGGACAGTTGGATTCTAATAATGAACCAGCTTATCATAACATTTATCCAAAGAGTGATATATTAATTGATTTTAATACAACTGAACCGGTTAACGATTGCTTTAGTTTTACAAAACGGGCGGATAGTCCAGTACAAGTGTGGGAGAAAGTGCGAATACAAGATCCGTATGTTCATTTTATATTTCATTTATATTAAATGTTAATTGAGAAACAATTTATATTTTTTTAGCACGATTCGTACTTTTAATGCATATTTGGGACCTTCCGGTGCTTTGCGAGGTTATCAAGGTCTTACTGGTTAGTAATAGAGAGAAATCCTTTAATATATATAATATATAATTTATAAAAGTATAATAACTTACTTAATATCCCCATTTTGTAATTTGTTGGTAATATGGCCGGATTTATTAATCTTTAATATATACATAGAGATAATGATACATGAATCTTAAAATGTGAAATGTGTTAAAGTTTTTAATTTGATCTTTAGATTACACAGTTGTTGTGGTAATCCAAACTGGCAACATAAGAAGAAGAAATATGGATGAATTACTAAGTAAAAATTATAATTAAAATATGTCACAAATAAAGATTTATAAAGAGTCGGTGGAATTGTATAGAGATCAAATTTGTATATACAGCATATAAAATGGAAGTGTTAGTGAAAAGAACTTGGGACAAGGTAAAGAGACCACGCCAATTTAATGTAACCTAGTAGAAAATCAATAAAAGCTTAAATTTCTGTGTACAATAGGACTGGTAGACAAATGGGCGATGCTCTAAAAAGTAGAGTAGGTGTGTCCCAAACACCTTTGAGATAAAAGTTTCTGTGAGCAATTCTTTTGCACTAGAACTCATCTGAATCTTTCTTGATGTCAGTATAATTTTTATTGTACGTAGGAGACTTTAAAGGAATAAGATAAATAAATACAAACTAGTCTTAATCTACGCTCATATATGTGCACTATATTGGCTATTCTCGATCTACTGATTTTGCTTCTCTTTGAATAGATACGATCTAATGGACAAACTGAATTTATCGCGGAAAGTTAAAAAAGAAACCATCTCTCACTTTCTTTCAGAAGAAATCCTGTAACTCGTAATCGGATATACGTTTCTAAACAAAGTTTTTGAACGATGGAATCGAGAAACAAGATGTTAATAAACAAATCTCATTTGGACAAAATGGAATATAAAAAATCACAGAGACTTCCCTCAATGTGAAGAAATAAAATCTTTATACATAAATATGTCATCAGTGGACACATGTCAACACGCTTTTAGGTATTAAATCCAATGACTACTCCAGCAGCTCTATTTCTATGTAGCGCTTAATACGAGTAAATGAATAAAAACATTAAAATCCTATTAGAATTATGTGGTCTCACTGGTCTCACAACCTGGCAATTTGGAATAATTTTGTCAACTACTGAGAAATTTACTTAGTGTTAAAAACTAGTGTTATATGTTAAGTTTTCTTTCAATCAATAAATTGTATTATACAAAAAGTTCACTCCTTTACATTAAGCAAACAGTTCATGTAATAAATTGATGAGTTTCTGAGCGAAATCATCAGGATTAAAGCCCTCCCACTATTTTAAACATGTATTAATTTCGGCTTTTGATCTGAAAAAATTAAAGCATTATTATTATTATCTTATATTATTATAAATCTTATTTACATTAAATTATTTATTAATGTTTTAAATCTCTAACAATTTATTTGTTTCTGATAATTTGCAGGTCATGTTTCCAGCGGTTTAGCTTGGTATATAAATGGTTATATGATACCAGAATTATATTTAAAACGTGGCTTAACATATTTCTTTAAGGTAAATATTAACTAAAACTTTATAATTTATGTTGATAATTTTAATTTATTATTTAATTATTTACAGGTAAAGGGTGGCAATAATCCACATTCTCCAGAACATTATCAACCATTGATAATAACAGACGAACCACACGGTGGTTATGATCGACTTAGTGATGCAAAACAAAGTGAGATACGAGTTTTAGCTGGTGTTGAATTTACGCGTAGAGGTCGTCCAAAGCCGACAGCAGCTGGACCACTATGTTTGTCGAAGTATCCACTCAATTACGATCGTCGCTTAGATGATAATTTTCCAAGTTTTAAAAAATTCAATCGTTCCTTGATTTCTGTTTGTAGCAGTGAAGATCCTGCTTTACTAGAAATCACTCCGAACATAACATGGCCGGATACAGTATACTATAATAGCTTTACCCATGCAAATATGGGTTGGAAAATACATATTGTCGACAGTTACACTAATCTGCGTAATAGTGGTAACAGTAGAGTCTTCAAATTAGCAAGTAATTATTATATGCATATTCTGACATATACTGCATTAATGCTATTTGCAATTTATGGATTAGCTCCTAATCGTGTGATTATAACATAAATTCCTGCCTGTAGTTTATTTAAGTGTAATTAGCAATATATTTCTAAGTGTATATCGTAAACGACTGAAGTCATACATGTCCAAATAAATTACTCATACTAATAATTTAAACGTCAACGTCACAATGTATACATTTTTTTTTCAAAATAAAATAAATTGTTTTATGTAAATAAAAATAGTTTTGCATTAGTTTCCATTCAAAAAATTTAATTTCAGTTTAGAATTGCAATAAAATATCTATACAATGTTTGTGAATAATTGCGTATATGTAGCATAATTATGTATAAGCATTTATGACAGTGAGTTTGTATATAAGCAATTGTATATTTAAATTTACATATATGGTTAGTAAGTCTATATAAATGATTATTAATAGTTATAATTATAGTAGTATTACAATATCTTTAATATATATATAATATATATATTTTTAATAATGTGAGAACTCATAGATCTATATATTTATTATATATATGTATAATGAGATTGGCGTTAGACTTATTGTAAATAAAATATTTTATCTCGATGATTATTAGCAATTTTTGCTTAGTATAATTTAAGTTCAATGTTACAAAATTGATCATTTTTATGTATAAATTTAAGTAATTCCTTTCTAAAGACAACAAGCAATATTAACACATTTTAATTTAGACTATATCATTAACCTTGATTTAAAACTAATTAAGTATTGCAATTAATATCAATTTGTTTGCATACGCATTTATTCCTACTTTTGTTGTCTTAAAATATAAGTGTCTATTAATATTTTAAATCATTTTTATATATGCGATATGTTATATTATTGCACAAATATTTTATTGCAAGTTTATATTAAATTTTATTAAAAAATTCTGACAACTTTATGTATGAGAACACAATTACTTATTTGGCACTGAACTGTCTTTGAGAGTAGAAATCGTTATCATTGCCAACGTCTAAGCAAAATATATAGAAATACTATTAAAATATTAGTCTGAAATTAAAAAGTCACTAAGAAAGATTTCTTTAATGTTTACGTGAAGTAATATAAAAAAAATATGTATGGAAATGTTACTAATAATGAAATCATGAAATCTTTCTCAACTTTAATCAAAGTATTATTTTTAGAAATTTTATTATTTTGTATATTATTTACGCAAAATTCCATAATTATCCATGTAATTATATGCTACAATATTAATAGACACTTTTACATGATCAAAGAACTTAATAATAATAATTTTACTTTATAGACTGTAGTTAACGTTTCTCTTTGCAATGAGAAAAATACTACAGATATAAGAATACACAATACTACAGCACTTTTTATTATCACTTTTTTTTATATATTTTTTTTTATATTTTTTACTATTTTTTTAGTTATAATTTATATATGAGTTTTTTTTTAGTTACATACTGATATCTTTTGAACAATAATTTCGCATAAAATTTTTCTACAACGTTTAGGGTTCGTGCTGTTCAACAAAAGCTTCTAGAACTTTTGGTATTTCATTCTTATATGGAATCTTATATTTACTCAGAACTGTGGCTGCTAGACACTTAAGTGTAACATAATTTAACAGGTGTACGGTGTTGGTGGGATTGCTAGCTATTAGATTGAAAGGACGTTCATCTGATTTGTTTGGTTGGTCTAAATCAGCTCCATTATCCAACAACAGCAAAATAATCTAGAACAAAATATTGTTAAATAAAAATATTTTATTTGAAATATTTTATAAATAATAACGAGTTATAATTAAATTTATTTTTAAAGTATGACAAAAAGTATTCAACTCTGTCTTTTCAAATTTGAACCGCAGTCACTTTTATCTACTGACTTAATACCTTAACTTAACTTAAGATATTCTAACATCGAGTTTTGTCAATTCTTTATTAGAATGAACGCATAAATCACAGCTATATATAACTGAATTAACTAATAATAATTTATGTGAACAACTTTTCAACGACATTATATGCTACGTAATTTAGAAATTTTTACATGAAAACTATGACGAAATGTGACGAAAGAAACTATATTTAAATAGAAAGGTTTTAACAGTAATAAATATATATTTTTTTTGAATGTAAATTAAAAGTATTATTATGCTTGAAAATGTGAAAAAATTTAAATTTATTTTTAAAGTCAATTATGACAAAAAAAATATTTTTAAATAGAATGTTTTGCACAGTAATAAATTATTGCGAATTATATTTTTTTAAATAACTCTTATTCTTCACTATCATAATTATAAAAAAAATTAAAATTACTTTCTAATGCAAATATGACGAAAAGCACTATAATTAAGTAGAAGGGTTTGAACAGTAATAAATTACTGTGAATTATTTTTTTTTTGTTTTCGTCATAAAAAATTAAATTGTTTTCGTCATAAAAAAATTATTATAATTAAAAATAAAAAAATTTTAATTTATTTTTTATAGCAAATA
The DNA here is from genome assembly GCF_002237135.1 of Teleopsis dalmanni. Taxonomy (NCBI): domain Eukaryota; kingdom Metazoa; phylum Arthropoda; class Insecta; order Diptera; family Diopsidae; genus Teleopsis; species Teleopsis dalmanni. Next base: position 176,995,920 of record NC_051847.1, read on the forward strand.
TAACGAAAGCCAGGTTTAGAAAGGTTTAAACAGTAATAAACTACTGTTCGTGATTAAAAGACGATTATTTTTTAAAATTAATTATAAATATTATTATAATTAAAAATATAAAAAAACATAAAACATATTATGACGAAAGAAACATTTTTGAATAATGTGAGTTATATTTCTCTTTATAAAAAAGCATCATTTTTAATATTAAATATAAATTATTATTGTATTTAAAAACTCCTTAAATTTTTATACAAAACTAAAACGTATATAACCGCATTAATTATTTTCAAATAAAAAAATAATGTGCTTACATCGTTGTTAAAATTATATGGCTGTGCAGCGACATGTAACGGTGTTGATTTTGCCTCAATTCTGGCATGACACCGCATCGCGCATCATAAAAATTATTGAACTTCAGAATTGGGAAATACAATCTGCAATTAGAAAATATATTTTTAAATCCAATTCAATATTTATATATATTATTTAAGAAAATTAATTCTTTACCGATGCATTGTTTTCATCACTTAAGTAACCGCTTTTAATAACATTTAAACGAGATACACATAGATGCAGTAACGTATCACTTGTACAAGCACTACGAACGTTTAATTTCACCAAATCACGCACAGCACAAAATTGGAATTTCTTTTGTTCCTCCGTACGTGCTGTAGAATTGAGCAAATATATCAAATGGGCTATACACTTTAGCATACGATCAAAATTTTCTTGCTGCTTCCTGAAAACTGGACGAATTTGTAAAAGATCATGCGCTTCATTTATTGGGCCAGTTAAAAGCTTAAACACAGCATGTATATCATTAAATAATGGCAATGATTCTTTTTCGATAAAATCCGGTTCATTGTTTCGCCTACTTTGCGCAGATGTTGGTTGATTATTCGAGTTATTATTTCGACTTGCACGATCGTATAAATCAAGCATCAAGCGTACTAGCGCCTGTGCAGCAAAGCACGTATCAAAATGCAATATAGAGGAATGTTCAACCCGTATTTCCAATAGTAAACGCCACAAATCGATACAACGCTGCAGTTGCAGTGAGTCTGCATAGGATGCACCACGAAAAGTTAAACGGAATAGCATATCTTTATGAGCTGTTCCAAGTATGCGTTCACAAATCAATAAACTTTGTATACGCATTGCATCCATATCAGCGTGTATGTTATCAAGCTCTTCCAACGTTGTGAACTCAACTGCATTGTTGTAAGCATGGCGTAAGGGAACTTTTGGTCGTTTTTCTGCAAAATAAAAATTCATTAAATAAATTATGAAATTATGAAAAACTGGTCTCAACTTTAAAAACTCCATTACCTATGTAGGGAGAATGTGACGCACGTATATGATGTGCTAAACGCCAATGCAAGATTGCGACACGACTTTCATTGTGTTCGTCTAAAAATGTCGAACCTATCAATTAATAAGTGTTAATATAATTTTCTACATCCAAAAATATAAAATATAAAATTATACCAATTAATTCGTGAGATTCAGCAAGTCGTTCAGCGGAATAAGTTAAATGAGTTTTTAAATAGTCAAAGATTTGATGAGCGCCTTTTAAGCATGCTGTTCTCAATGCATCGTCACCGTAGCGACTTTTGGCATATGGATTGGCACCATGTTCTAGTAAAAGTTTTGTTGTTTCCAGTCTACAAAAATAAGTAGCAAAACAAGAACATTACTTCAGTTAACGTAATATATTTAAGATATAGATAGTTGTGATCTGTTGTAATTTATATTGACATTATTTCCTATTTAATTTGAAATTGAGCAATCATCTTAAAAACCCAGTTTTCTTAATTTTTATTAAAATAAGTACAATAGATATAAAAAATTATAAAATAATTTGCACCATTTGATGCACATCACATGATGCACTAATGAAGCGCATTGCTTTACTTCCCAATCGAATTTTATTGTGTGATATTTAATCTCAAAAATATCATAAGCTGAGCTTACTTTCAATGATATGGCATTATAAAAATGTGAGATATTCGCAAGGATATCTTGTTGTTAACAGATCTGCAGGGATCTGTGAAGGAATTTTAAGACGAATACATGGGTTAGGATGTGGATGGCTATTAGTTGTGTGAGATGGGAATGGGAATCCCAAAGGCTTGGGAATGGGTGGAAACCAGTTGGACTGATTAACGGATATACTAACGTAATTAAATTATACATTGAAACTGTTGAATTACCTTACTTATAATTGGTATTGTAGTAATTTGAAGAAATCTTAAGACCAGGAAACATGGATGAATTACAA
>NC_051847.1:176998294-177007516 GCF_002237135.1 Teleopsis dalmanni
TTTCTACTAACCTTTAAATTATTTTTCTTTTGCTTTATAATGAACTGAAAATATTATTGTTATTTCAAGTTAATTGACCGTTAAAAAAAAATACTAAAAAAGTTAAAAAAAGACTATTTCTGTTGCACCTAAAATCCTTAGAACTTTCCAGCCAAAGGCGAACCAATTAAAAAATATAATTCACTTAAGGAACAAAAATATAATTAAATTAAAAAAACTGCTATGGCAGTGGGGGAAAAACAGTAAATTAAAATATAAATTACAATAAATAAATTAAAATTAGGCAAAAAAAATTCAATGTTAAGCAATATAAAAATGCTGAGAACATGCAAAATAGGTGCTTTTTAAATTGTACAAATGTAACTCATACGCCCCAATGAACATTTAAAACATAAATCGTCGCTCACGAGGCTCGACATCTCTTATGAAATTTATTTCTGTACACGTACATATTTTACTTTTATAAATACTTTTTTTTCTTTTTGCAGATATAAAGTTTAGAAAAAAAATTATTGTTAAGTTGCTGGCAACATAAAAATTTGTAAATAGCTTTTTTATTTCTCATATTTTTTTTTCGTTTCATCTTCTTCTTTCTGCTAATTAAAATGCTTTTTTATGCGCGGAGCAGGCAAGTAATATGAAAAATATTTTCCACCCACTAAATTTTTTAAGTAATTTTAACAGATTTTTCATGCAGAATTGTAGCTCGCTTTTAGGCGGCCTTACATGTTAACATTTCGGTACTCTAAGCGCTAAACTTGCACGTCCTTGGTGGGCGATGTTGTAGTTGCAGTTGTTGTTATTGCTGTTATTATAGTTGTTGTTGTTGTTGCTGTTGTTGTCGTTGTTGCTGTTGCTGTTGCCGTTATATAAATGTATGTAATTTGTAATGTTGATTAACATGCCACTGATGTGAATGCCAAGCGCTGTTGTTGGTTCTTGGGTAATGGGTAATGAGTAATGAGTGGTAATGGGCGTTTGGTTAGGTGCGTTACGGAAATATCTAACAAATTTTACAGCTAGCGTAGTGCTTATGGCTAGTGTTGTTAATGACAAGTTAAAGCGCCTGCCTAACAGCCTAACAGCCTAACACAAGAAGCATTTAGAAAAGTATTCACATTAGTAAACGTGGCTCAGATTTATCACAAAAAAATTTAGTTCGAGTGGTCAAAGTTTTTAGAAAGAAACCTTGAAACTGTAACTACGTACCAAACGTACTATGGATTATAGAAGTGAACTGTTGTATGGAGTGTGAGTTTGTGTGTGGTATTGTATTTATGTTATATACTTTTTGTCATATATATCTTTTTTTTTTCATTTTTAATTTTTTAATATACTTTTGATGTGCTGGTGTCAAAGTTGGTCTTGCAACACGCAAAGTACACGCCTCGCAGGCTTGCCGCGGTCAAAGCTTTGATATGAAAATTTTTGCCATTAATGCTAATGGTCGTTGCACTAGATTTTCCACATTTTTCATATTTTCGCCTTAATCTTATCATTTTTAATAAATATTTTTCTTATTTTTATTCTATTTTAAAGAGATTTAGATAAATTTGTTCAAAAAAATTTTAATAAGAAGGATGGTTTATACTGATACTGTATTTTTATTTTATTTTATTACTTATTTTCAAGAAGTTTACGTAAATCTCTTTATAATTTCACATGAGAAAGAGACACATCCCCAGCTAAATTATTATTTTTTTATTTTCTTATAATATAAAGCATTATGAAATATATATAACAAGTTAATTTAATTAAAAAATATAACAAATTTTATATAATATTTTAATTGATATAAAACACATTACCGTATTATCAGAAAAAGTTATGTGATACCCACTTATTCAAAATATATTGTGATATCTTTAACTGTGTTTTTTCAAGTTATAAACTTTTGCAAAGAATGTTTGGATAAAATTTAGTAACTGCAGTGCGACATAAGCAAAATAACAACTAATTTTTTCAGTTTTGTATTGAAAATATCAATCTCACAATCAAATATCAGTTTTCTGCATAAATCTCACTCTCTTCCCACTCTCTCTCTCTCTCTCCCTTTCACTCTCTTTCTCTCTTTCTCTCTGATTGTCTCTCTTTCTCTTTCTCTCTCTCATCTCTGTATCTCTATCTCACTCATTGTCTGTATCCACGGTTGCCACTTATGGTACTTTAGTACCAAAATTGGTACTTTTTTTTCCGTTTGGTACTCTGGTACTCATGTTCAAAAAATGGTACATTTTCGGCGACCCAACTTTATTGTGGATATTGTATTGTTTTATACTTTTTGTACATTTTATATAAATTGTATTTTCTTATAAAAAGACAATAGAAAAATTTTGGACCTTTTTTTACAGAAATGGTACCTTTTTAAACCAATTTTGGTACAGAAAAAAATTTTCAAGTGGCAACCGTGTCTTTATCTTCCTAGTTCTAAATAACTTTCTCTTTTATCTATCTCTCTTTCTGCCTGCCATCTTTCTCTCTCTATATCGCAATCTCCTATTCTCATCTATATCTCCCATTTTTATATCTCTTTTCTGTCCCTCACTTTTCTCCCTTCTATATCTCACATTTTTATATCCGTTTTTTCGTTCTCATGTTATTTCGTTTTATTTCTCTATATTTTTATTTTGCACTCTTTTTGTTTTTCTATCTCTCTCACTCCTATCGTTCTTACGACGAAATAAAGGTTTATGTGCTGATATAACACTAAGGAACGCATTTTTGGTACAAAATTGTCCTTCTATCATTCGCTTTTTCTATCTCTCTTCCTTTCTTCCATTGTTTGTCTTTTTAATTTTTTTCTCTCTCTATTTGTATATAGGTATATAAATATCTCCCTCTGTATATATATGTTTCACTTTCTTTTTTTCTTTCCATTCCTCTCTCTATTCACAATAGAATAATGATTGATGCACTGATATAACATCGCCCATAGATAAAAACATAATATATAGAAAGCATACATGTCTTTGGATTATTTGTTGTTTTCAACACCGATCTTGTTTACACATTGCTTTTAAACTTGTGAACGCAGTAAACCAGACTTGTACAAAAATTTAAAATTTTTATCGATAAAATGATACAGAAGGTGCACTATCAATAACTGAAACTACAAGAACGACACTACAGCTGCATTGAACTTACTAAATCTATAAATAAATTAAATATCAAACATAATATTTATTACTGATATATGGTATTTATTTTAATAATTGAAGACAAATTAAATAAGATCTATTAATTAACGTATTATAATATAAGCAGACAGTGAATATATTGTAAGTTATGTTACTCTCCGCATATATTTAGTACCAACTGTTTGAAAGACTTTAGCTATATTTTAGTTATACTATTATTTATATTGAATCCTGTAACAGAATCTAAATCATTACACTACAAAATTTTAGTACACAAATTTATAAATAAAATAATTATAATTGGAGTTAAAAGCATTGCCTATGTTTAAGTTTCTCAATCTTTAAAAAATTCACTTTCAAAACTTTAAAAATAATTCACATATATTAAATTTAGTATATCATTGGTTAAAAAAAAATAAATAAATAAATAAAATGTGCCAAACGTGAAACCTACAAAATTTCAGTCAAAACAATAAAATTAAATTGTTCATATGTTTTCCTTCGCCTAAATGTATGCAATGCAATTCATGCATAAAATTGTACACTATAAAATAAATCGTCTGTCTTTTGTCTTGCCTTGTAGCCTTGTTTATATTATAATTTTTTTATTTTTTTATCTTATTTATACTTTCTGATATTTGTTGTAGTTTTTATTCTCATCCATTTCTTTCATACATTTCTTAGCGGAATCTGCTTTTGACCCGAAAATGTTTGCAAAGAAATTTGCCGCGATTTATTACTTCAACAAAAAGTTTTTCCATAAAAATGTAAATTTCTTATGATCTCTTCACTTGCCGAGATTTATACGAGTTGCAGTAAAAGATCTTATGAAATTTACAATTTTCTAGTGAAGTTTATTATTGTCCTTTATTGTTTTTCTGTTTGTTTGTCTATTTGTTATGCACATGTAAAGGCTGAAGGAACATAAAAGTTTCCGCAAAATGATGAGCACAACCATTATTATTTCAACACAATGATAAAGTACATAAAATATTTATAATGGTGATAAAATCTGTAAATAATTTATGCACAGGAAATTTTAAATAAGCAATTTTTATTGTGCACCTTAAATACGAGTATTTGGAAGATACTTCTTCTAGGTTGTTAACTTCTGCTTCTAAATCAGAACGATTTGTTTAAGTTCATATTGATTTGAGTTTTCAAAACTTTTTATCTTAAACTTTATTAATTGAACTTATTAACTTAACGAATGATATTATTTTTTGTTTTAGATGAAATAGATTACTTCACACATAAAAGTTTTCTTATTTGATGCACGAGATTTAAGCAGAGTCATAAGAAATTATATACCTTTAGTCATAAATCAGTTTACTAACAATACATGCATTCCTAAAAATAAATCTCTAATATATATTTACAACACTTGGATTAAATATTGCAACTGGCATGTTTATCTAAAGTACTTTGGTAATTCAAATACACTTTATTAAGATAGTTAAAAAGAAATTTCTTTTTAAAAAGTTTATCTCTAATTATGGATTTCGAATGTGTTTTGAGTTATAATAGTATCATTTAAAGAATAAAATAGAAAAGGTATGAAATAACATACATATTGAAAGCGTATTCTTAAGTTTATTTTAACAAATAGTTTATATACTTAAAATCTTAACACATTTACGGCCTTATTCATAAAAATTTCTTAAAATGCTTTTTAAATACATTTTAGTTAAAATGTATTTTAACTTTTTAATGGCCTTATAATGCACATTATTCATAAACGTATTATAAACCTTTGATAACTATAATACAAATGTTAATAACATTACTGTTAAACACAAAACATTTTACAACACTGTGAGAAATATGAATTAATGCAGCACAAAAATAAAAATTTAAAAAATTTTTTAAGATTAATAAATCGTTATTTAATTTGCAATTTCATTAAAAGTTTTTTTCAATAAATGTTTTTAATATAACATTAGGTTTCTTTCGATTTGTTGAATTATCATCACATATTTCTTCACAGTCAGATAAGGAACTAAAGTTGATAGCCGCAGAAAAATTGTCATTATAAGGTATTTTGGAGTCATTTTCATTGTAAGTAACTGCAAGATTGTGCAATACTGCAAGTGCGACTATAACTGTTTTCGCATTCTCCAATGATATATTCAACCCATCTAGAAGACAACGAAATCTTTGCTTCCACACACCAAAGCATCTTTCAATTGTATTTCTGGTGGCAATGTGTGCAGCATTGTATCGTTCTTCTTTTGCGTTTTGTGGTTTCAGTATTGGAGTGAATAGGTATGGTTGAAGTTTGTATCTTGAATCGCCAACCAAGCCCCCTTTGAATTTTCCTGCCTCTAATTGTTCTTTAAGAATTGATTCATCGAAAATCCGGCAGTCGTGCGTACTACCTCTCCATCTTGCGACTACATTGCTACTCTAACGCAAATGCGACTGACTGTAGCCTGGCTAAGGCCGTGTAAATCACCTGCATCGTCTTGTACCTTTTATATTAAAAGCTTTTAGTATGTAATAGTATTTGAAAAGATTAGTTACTTCTCTACGACTCCAACATCGCAAAGCTACTAGAACTTGTAATCTTGCGGAAGCTCCAGCGCCTCTACTATCAAACGTTAAGTCCTGTTTCACCAAGTCAATTATTTTTTCTACGCCCTTTTTTGAAAATCGGTACCTCAGTTGAAATTCATCATCCCGCAGCATAAACGGATCTCCACGTTGTTTATATATTTTTAAATGGCGACAATTTTTTTGGCTATTCCATTTAAAAAATCTACACAATAGTTTCGTTTTTAATTGTAAAAAAAATTAAAAAAATTATATAATTATATAAAATTATATAAAAAATTAAATTAAATACTCACCAATTTCTTTAATTATGCTTATGGCATCCATATTTAATTGTAATTCACGCAATAAAAATTACTACACAATCAAAAATTGTGCTTAAAATGCTGTTATAGAAGCTATAAACCTATTATAAATTTTGACATATTTTAACAGCATTTTAACAGCATTTTAACTTTAAAATACGTTTATGAATACAGTTTTATAAATGCTTTATAACACTGTTAAATAACGTTTATGAATAAGATTTTCGATAAAATGTATTACAAATCTACTATAACTTTTTATGAATAAGGCCGTTAGTATTTAATTACACATGTAGCTGTTGATATTCTAAATAATCACAGTAAACCATATTATGATTTAAGTATATTGACAACATTAAAACTTGTAAAATAAAAAAAAGAAAATTATATTCGAAGAAGAAGTTTCGGTTTTCTGATAAAGAAAATAAGTAGACACAATAAATAATTTTGAAATTTAAATATAGTCTCTGTATTTCAATTACGTTAACGTACAGAAACCCGCTATATATTGGTGACCCCGACGTGATTTGAAAACGCAACACAAGCATGCCGGTGACACATTCAGATGAGGAATCTGGATCCAGGTCATCACAATAAATTTTTCTGTGAATTAAGCAGCACAATTTACACCCACTTTGATACGGCGCGGCCGCCAACGAGGCATGAGGCCAGCCTACAGATCAAAGTTACTTTCTCAAGCTGACGACTTCATCAAATCTCATCAACGCTCTCCACTCTCAATCACTTTGACACGGCGCGGCCGCCAACGAGGCATACGGCCAGCCTGCACGTCAAAGTTTTTTAAATCCTGCCAGCAAACGACTGATGAAGAAGTTAAAAAGCTTCTCAACGGAGACTCCAGCTTGCAAATCAAGTCCTTTACCTTACCAAACTCTGATGTATCAGTGTATTGTGACATTTCTACCGGGAACGTTCGTCCGGTCTTGACGAAGCATTTTCGCAAAATCGCTTTTGACTCGATCCACAACCTTTGTCACTCAAATGGTAAAAGAACTCACAAATTATTAGCAGAAAAGTTCATTTGGCCTAATATGAAGAAAGATTGTGCTATTTGGGCCAAATCCTGCATTGCTTGTCAAAAAAGCAAAATTCACCGTCACAACAAGGTACCTATTCAGCAGTATCTACCTGCTTCGTCTCGTTTCGACCACGTCAACATGGACATTGTCGGACCACTACCATGCTGTAGAGGTTTTCGTTACTGTTTGACAATGATCGATCGTTTCTCACGCTGGTCTGAGGTTTGTCCATTGCAGGATATTTCTGCTGAAAATGTAGCTTTCGCATTCTATTCCACCTGGATTGCAAGATTTGGCGTTCCATTACGTGTAACCACAGATCAGGGACGACAATTTGAATGCTATTTGTTTAAAGAGCTGTCTAAGCTTCTTGGTATTCAGCACTTACGTACCACAGCTTATCACCCTGCTTCTAATGGAATTATTGAAAGATTTCACAGGTCTTTGAAAGCAGCCATTAAGTGTTATCAAAATGACAAATGGGTTGAAATATTACCTCTCATCCTTCTAGGATTTAGAGTTGTAGTGAAAGAAGATATTAACGCATGTCCTTCACAACTGGTTTATGGCGTTGGCTTACGTTTACCTGGGGAATTCATTTCAGAAGTTAATCGCGACGTCTCAAACCCTCAGGCAGAATTTGTAGCTAAACTAAAAAGATTTATGAACGACTTAAGACCTACTCAAACTGCTCATCATTCTAGTGGAAAGGTTTTTATTGAAAAAGATCTTTATTCCTCGGATCAGGTTTTCGTCAGAAATTCCATGATTTGTAAACCATTGCAGGCTCCATACGAAGGTCCTTTCACTGTTCTTAAGCGTTTCGATAAATATTTTGTCGTGGATGTTAAGGGAAGGAAAGTGAATATCTCGGTGGATCGCCTCAAAGCAGCCTTCAGTGAACAATATTTTAAGGAACAAGAAGTTAAGCCTTTAGTCACTGACAAGAACGATCATAAGACATACACTTCGCGTTATGGTCGCAAGGTGTTTTTTCGGAAGGGGGAATAACCAATATATCACCAATATATAGCGGGTTTCTGTACGTTAACGTAATTGAAATACAGAGACTATATTTAAATTTCAAAATTATTTATTGTGTCTACTTATTTTCTTTATCAGAAAACCGAAACTTCTTCTTCGAATATAATTTTTTTTTTTTTATTTTACAAGTTTTAATGTTGTCAATATACTTAAATCATAATCCAGTTTACTGTGATTATTTAGAATATCAACAGCTACACACATATAATACAAATTAAATTAATTAATTAAAACACAAAATTCACTATGTCCTCACATTTTAGTCATACTTTTTCTTTTTACAAAAGTAATATACGAAGAGTGCAAAAAACAATAATTCAAACGTAAAAAATATTATATAGAAAAATTTCTAAAATATTGATTAAAGTCCCTATAGTTTGTAAACTCCCTCACACTACTCACGCAAGTAGTTAATGCTTAACTTAAACTAGGTACACTTATTTTATATAAGCTTCTTCACACTACGCACACAGGTATTCAATTCTCAATTTATACTAAATATCATGAAGTAAGCTTCTTCATGCTGCTCAATCACACAGTCATTGGTTAACTTAACTTAAGGTTAATCTTCCAAGCTTAAAAAAAAGCAAGCAATTGCCAATCAAGCCCGTTCACTTTAGTTACACAAGCAGTAAGTGCTTAATTTAGCAAAAGTATATATATATAATTAGGTTAATCTGACTGCTTATAAATAGGTTAGCTTTGGTTGGACTGCAAGCCTTGTGTCTAAGAAAAACTAGTAAGAAAGACCAAAGACAACAACTCCCCCATTAGGTGAAAGTAAACCAAAGCGATAATTCTTTGATAATATAATCAAAGAAAATTATTTGAATTTGGCCAAGCCGTTAATATTGCAAGATGACATCAAAATGTCAGGTCAGGTCAGTAATAAAAGGATCCCCAAAGATTGTAGATCTTCTCTTAGCTAGAGATGACCATTGAGACATGAAATGAAGCACATTTTCCTCCTTATTCTCAGGGCAACGCCTGCGACAAAAGTTATTAAAGAGTAGACTCAGTCTCTTAGCATGCCTCTCTACCATGTAATGGTTCGTCAGCATTGATACCGATACAAAACAGGTTCCATCTTAATGGAAGTAAATGACTAGAATGCTTGTAAGTAACACGTAGTCGTATTACTGC
>NC_051847.1:177007616-177020110 GCF_002237135.1 Teleopsis dalmanni
TGAAAAAACTCGGATACATTTTTTGGGTATCGCAGATAGAAGTGAAAATGGCCATGAAAAAAATGCTGACTTTTTGTGCAATTTCGCTAATAAAATTTTTTTGATAATTAAAATTGAAATTTTTTTACACATAATGAATGAATAACAATATCCTAAGCTTCAAAAAAAATCAAAAATGATCATTTTTGAATAAATAGTAAAAAAGCTATAAAGGTTTAAAGTTGGTTAAATTTTTACGAAATCATAATTTCGCTAAAGTTGCATAAACTGCAAATAACTTAGGAACTAATGGGCGGATCACGCCCATTTTTTGCATAGTGTTGTGTTGCTATGTAAGTCACGTATATATGTAGTCCAATAAGTCCAAAAAGTATTTTTAACGATAATAAATGATTTAATATGAAAATTTTGTATGGGGGGTGGGTGTGGCAGTGGGCGGAAAACCTTAAAAATATGTTGGAATCTAGATAATAACGTAAGTTTTCCGGACACCAAAATTCAACTTTCTACCTATCATAGTTTTTAAGTAATCTTGGGACCACGGTAAAATCCCCATGTTTGGGCAAAAATTTCGGGTAGTTCCAGTAGGCCGATTGGGCTCAAATTAGATTTAAAAGAAAGATCAACTCAAAAACTATATTTTAGGAAAATTTCATATCAATATCTCTACTGGTTCCGAAAATATCGAATTATGACCGCCTAATTTTGTGTTTTGTCACACTGTGCGACGGTCGTAGTGCTACATCCCCTAACAATAATAATAATAATTAAACTGTTTACGTTAAATCATACTGAATATGAGAAAATTGTAAGAAAAAACTGTATAATTTTTTAACAATAAAGCTTCTAATTTGAGTTAATAACTTTGTTAGAAATTGAAATAGAATTTAATTCTAAGAAAATTGAGTTCTAGGAAAATTAAAATTGTTCCAACAAATTAAATACTTTTTTTGTAATATATATAATTATTTAAATGACAATGTACTGTGTTACCATAACATTTATATCTACATTTAAAAATGACACTAGTTATGTCTTTTATATTAAAGCTACAAATAACATACATTGTGACCGAAAGGTTTTCGGAAATTCTCATTTAAAATTCGCGCGCTGTATATTTTTCGATATTTTAAGTTTATTGTAGTTGGCACACTGTCCTTAATTACTATGTCAAAAATGAGCGCGATCTGTCGGACAGTTCGTTTACGGCAGCTGTTGAAACCAGTTCACCTCAGTAGTGCGTTGCGAAAAAAACAATGGAAAAAAATATTGAACAAAGAGTTTGCATCAAATTTTGTTTTTCGAACGAAATTTCGTGTGCAGAATCGTTGCGAATGCTACAAAAGGCTTATGGGGAATCAGTTTTATCGAAAACTCAAGTTTATGAGTGGTACAAAGCCTTTCAGGACTGTCGTACGACCGTCGAAGACATGCCGCGTTCTGGACGACCTTCGACCTCTACCACCGACGAAAACATTGAAAAGGCAAAGGAAATCGTGTTCAAAAATCCTCATGTGAGTGTTAGAGAGATAGCACGAGAGCTAGGCATCGGTCGTGAGATGGCTCGTTTGATTTTGGTGGACAATTTGTGTATGCGACGTGTCAACGCCCGGCTTGTTCCGATTCACCTCAATTTGTTCAACATTATCAACGATTTTAAGGCCAAACATTCAATAAATACCATCGAACAGCCACCGTATTCACCTGATCTTGCACCGTGTGACTTTTTCCTGTTTCCCAACCTCAAATTACCACTCAGAGGAACGCGTTTTGAATCCATAGAAGACGTAAAACAGAATTCGCAGAGGGAACTCAAAGCCATACCGGAAAGCGCCTATAAAAAATGTTTTGATGATTGGAAGAAACGTTGGCATTTGTGTATCGCTTCTAATGGAGAATATTTTGAAGGAGATAAAATAAATATTGATGAAGATTAAGAATTTTGCGTTTTATTTAAAATTTCCGGAAACTTTTCGGTCACAATGTATATTTTTCCAATTTAAAAAATTGATTTCTTTACCTACGAAAGTAAAAGTTTGCCTCGATAGTTAGTTCATTGTATTGAATATAAGATACACTTATTTATATTAATATTTAAAAAATTGTGTTATTTAGATTATATGTATAGCAATAAATACGCACAATAATATTTTTATTTTGTAAACTGAAATGTTTCTTACAGAAACTTCTAAGTGAAAGTGTCTTCTCCCAATTTTTTTATATTATAAGCTCTTAGATGGCCTTCAGAACTTTTTCGGTTTGCAGCTACTACTTGAACCTTTGGTTTGGAAACAAGTTGAGAAGATTCAAGCCTTCCGACTGAAAGACTTCCGCCTGAAATCTCTTATCATAAATAATCAGTGAGTGAAACATAAGTAGCTTTTGGAATAATATTTGGATTTCCAAATTTATCTAAGCTAGCCCACGTTGGTTTCTTCTTTGTTTTGATATGTATTTGGAGCGCAGGGTTAAAAAAAAAGCATCTAGCATCGTTTCGTTCACGAAAAGCATTGATATTCAACTTGATAGCTATTACAAATCCCCACAGACTACTTGCTCCATCTGGTAACGCTAAGCAGTAATACGACTACGTGTTACTTACAAGCATTCCAGTCATTTACTTCAATTAAGATGTAACCTGTTCTGTATCCGTATCAATGCTGACGAACCATTACATGGTAGAGAGGCATGCTAAGAGACTGAGTCTACTCTTTAATAACTTTTGTCCCAGGCGTTGCCCTGAGAATAAGGAGGAAAATGTGCTTCATCTCATGTCTTCTCATGGCCATCTCTAGCTAAGAGAAGATCTACAATATTTGGGGATCCTTTTATTACTGACCTGACCTGACATTTTGATGTCATCCTGCAATATTAACGACTTGGCCAAATTCAAAGAATTATCGCTTTGGTTTACTTTTACCTAATGGGGGAGTTGTTGTCTTTTTCAGCGTTGGTCATATACTGGCCTTTCTTGGACACAAGGCTGCCACTCCAACCAAAGCTAACCCACTTATAAGTAGCCAGATTATCCTAATTATATATACATATATTTTTACTAAATTAAGCACTTACTGCTTGTGTGACTAAAGTGAACGGGCTTGATTGGCAATTGTTTGCTTTCTTGTTATGTTATTAAAATGTTAATGTTTATTTAGAAAGTTAATTTATATTGAAATACAAATAAGCTTGGAAGATTAACCTTAAGTTAAGTTAACCATTGACTGTGTGGTTGAGTAGCATGAAGAAGCTCACTTCATGATATTTAGTATAAATTGAGAATTGAATACTTGTGTTCGTAGCGCGAAGGTGCGTATTTTATAATACCCAGTTTAAGTTAAGCATTAGCTGCTTGTGTGAGTAGTGTGAAGAAGTTTTCTTTATAATATTTTATTCACATAGCACTAGTTAATGTTCATTAACTAATCAGTTGGACTTATTTGTCGGTGTATTTGTTGTTTTTAAACTTCACTTTTTAAAACCAGTTGCAAAAATTACTTTAAGGGCTTAAATCTATTTTTTTTTGGCCCTTTTTTATTTTATTTTTTATAGTTGAATTATATTTTTTTTGCACTCTTCATATATTAGTTTTGTAAAAAGAAAAAGTATGACTGAAATGAGAGGACGTAGTGAATTTGTGTATTAATTAATTTAATTAATTTATATTATATATGTAATTAAATACTAAATTATTTGTTAAAATAAACTTAAGAATACGCTTTCAATGTATTAATTAATTTAATTAATTTATATTATATATGTAATTAAATACTAAATTATTTGTTAAAATAAACTTAAGAATACGCTTTCAATATATAAGTTATTTCATACCTTTTCTATTTTATTCTTTAAATGATATTTTATAACTTAAAACACATTCGAAATCCATAATTAGAGATAAACTTTTTAAAAAGAAATTTCTTTTTAACTATCTTAATAAAGTGTATTGGAATTACCAAAGTACTTAAGATAAACATGCCAGTTGCAATATTTAATCCAAGTGTTGTAAATATATATTAGAGATTTATTTTTAGGAATGTGTGTATTGTTAATAAACTGATTTATGACTAAAGGTATATAATTTCTTATGACTCTGCTTAAATCTCGTACAACAAATAAGAAAACTTTTATGTGTAAAGTAATATACATATTTCATCTAAAACAAAAAATAATATCATTCGTTAAGTTAATAAGTTCAATTAATAAAGTTTAAGATAAAAAGTTTTGAAAACTCAAATCAATATGAACTTAAACAAATCGTTCTGATTTAGAAACAGAAGTTAACAACCTAGAAGAAGTATCTTCCAAATACTCTTATTTAAGGTGCACAATAAAAATTGCTTATTTAAAATTTCCTGTGCATAAATTATTTACAGATTTTATCACCATTATAAATATTTTATGTACTTTATCATTGTGTTGAAATAATAATGGTTGTGCTCATCATTTTGCGGAAACTTTTATGTTCCTTCAGCCTTTACATGTGCATAACAAATAGACAAACAAACAGAAAAACAATAAAGGACAATAATAAACTTCACTAGAAAATTGTAAATTTCATAAGATCTTTTACTGCAACTCGTATAAATCTCGGCAAGTGAAGAGATCATAAGAAATTTACATTTTTATGGAAAAACTTTTTGCTGAAGTAATAAATCGCGGCAAATTTCTTTGCAAACATTTTCGGGTCAAAAGCAGATTCCGCTAAGAAATGTATGAAAGAAATGGTTGAGAATAAAAACTACAACAAATATCAGCAGATATAAATAAGATAAAAAATAAAAAAATTATAATATAAACAAGGCTACAAGGCAAGACAAAAGACAGACGATTTATTTTATAGTGTACAATTTTATGCATGAATTGCGTTGCATACATTTAGGCGAAGGAAAACATATGAACAATTTAATTTTATTGTTTTGACTGAAATTTTGTAGGTTTCACGTTTGGCACATTTTATTTATTTATTTATTTATTTATTTATTTATTTTTTAACCAATGATATACTAAATTTAATATATGTGAATTTTTTTTAAAGCTTAGAAAGTGAATTTTTTAAAGATTGAGAAACCTGAACATAGGCAATGGTTTTAACAGCAATTATAATTATTTTATTTATAAATTTGTGTACTAAAATTTTGGAGAAAAATGTTAAATGTTTAAAAGAGTAAATGTAGTGCAATGATTTAGATTCTGTTACAAGATTCAATATATATAATAGTAAATAATATAGCTGAAGTCTTTCAAACAGTTGGTACTAAATATATGCGGAGAGTAACCCACAAAATATTCACAGTTTGCTTATATTATAATACGTTAATTAATAGATTTTATTTAATTTGTCTTCAATTATTAATATAAATATCACATATCAGTAGTAAATATTATGTATGTCATTTAATTTCTTTAACGATTTAGTGAGTTCAATTCACCTGGAGTGTCGTTCTTGTAAGCCATGTGTAAGCAAGATCGGTGTTGAAAACAACAAATAATCCAAAGACTTGTATGCTTCCTATATATTATGTTTTCATCTATGGGCGATGTTATATCAGTGCATCAATCATTATTCTATTGTGAATAGAGAGAGGAATGGAAAGAAAAAAAGAAAGTAAAACATACATAAGGGAGATATTTATATACCTATATACATATAGAGAGAGAAAAAAATTAAAAAGACAAACAATGGAAGAAAGGAAGAGAGATAGAAAAAGCGAGAGATAGAAGGACAATTTTGTACCAAAAATGCGTTCCTTAGTGTTATATCAGCACATAAACCTTTATTTCGTCGTAAGAACGATAGGAGTGAGAGAGATAGAAAAATAAAAAGAGTGCAAAATAAAAATATAGAGAAATAAAACGAAATAACATGAGATAGAAAAAACGGATATAAAAATGTGAGACATAGAAGGGAGAAAAGTGAGGGATAGAAAAGAGATATACAAATGGGAGATATAGATGGGAGTAGGAGATTGAGACATAAAGAGGGAAAGACGGCAGACAGAAAGAGAGACAGTTAAAAGAGAAAGTTGTTTTTGAACTAGGAAGATAAAGACAATGAGTTAAAAAGAGAAGGAGATATAAAAAGAAAAAGGAAGAGAGATGAAATCAGAAAAAGTGTGTAAAAGTGTGTGAAGAGAGAGAGAGAGATGGGAAGAGAGTGAGATTGATGCAGAAAACTGATATTTGATTGTGAGATTGATATTTTCAATACAAAACTGAAAAATTAGTTGTTATTTTGGTCATGTCGCATTGTAGTTACTAAATCTTATCTATACATTCTTTGCAAACTTGAGGAAACATAATTAAAGATATTACAATATATTTTGAATAAGTGGGTATCACATAAACTTTTTCTGATAATATGGTATTGTGTTCCTATACAAAATATGAGAGAAATCTGTTATCCACTCTATTTATGTAAAAAGTTTTTTCAATTATACGTTTCAACAATATTACAAAGTCATCTTTTTGTAAAAGTCCCTATCTGACAACTCATCAAATGTGATACACTCAGTATCGTGTTTACTTAACATACCACCAAGTAACTTTTTGCTGTTTCCACACCTTAAAATTATTTTTCATAGCCTTTCAATCCTTTATGTCCGAAAGCTAATTTTATTTTTCAGTGAGTTAATAAGCTATTCGCATTTGAGTACATGTCTGGAAAATGAGATATAAGCTGAAATTCCATTATAATGTCCATATGATTTCCAAAGTAAGGATTAATTTTTTCAGAACTGCCTTCTGAACACTGCAGAGTCATTTGTCAAAATAATCATTATCAATAAATATATTTTTATCAACAAATATAAAATTAAATGATCAATATATTATGTGACATATATAATTACATTCACAACATTATAACATATGTATATAATGTGTTGTGTATGTAGTATTACTTACTATATCACTTATTTATATAAAATTTGTTATATTTTTTAATTAAATTAACTTGTTATATATATTTCATAATGCTTTATATTATAAGAAAATAAAAAAATAATAATTTAGCTGGGGATGTGTCTCTTTCTCATGTGAAATTATAAAGAGATTTACGTAAACTTCTTGAAAATAAGTAATAAAATAAAATAAAAATACAGTATCAGTATAAACCATCCTTCTTATTAAAATTTTTTTGAACAAATTTATCTAAATCTCTTTAAAATAGAATAAAAATAAGAAAAATATTTATTAAAAATGATAAGATTAAGGCGAAAATATGAAAAATGTGGAAAATCTAGTGCAACGACCATTAGCATTAATGGCAAAAATTTTCATATCAAAGCTTTGACCGCGGCAAGCCTGCGAGGCGTGTACTTTGCGTGTTGCAAGACCAACTTTGACACCAGCACATCAAAAGTATATTAAAAAATTAAAAATGAAAAAAAAAAGATATATATGACAAAAAGTATATAACATAAATACAATACCACACACAAACTCACACTCCATACAACAGTTCACTTCTATAATCCATAGTACGTTTGGTACGTAGTTACAGTTTCAAGGTTTCTTTCTAAAAACTTTGACCACTCGAACTAAATTTTTTTGTGATAAATCTGAGCCACGTTTACTAATGTGAATACTTTTCTAAATGCTTCTTGTGTTAGGCTGTTAGGCAGGCGCTTTAACTTGTCATTAACAACACTAGCCATAAGCACTACGCTAGCTGTAAAATTTGTTAGATATTTCCGTAACGCACCTAACCAAACGCCCATTACCACTCATTACTCATTACCCATTACCCAAGAACCAACAACAGCGCTTGGCATTCACATCAGTGGCATGTTAATCAACATTACAAATTACATACATTTATATAACGGCAACAGCAACAGCAACAGCAACAACGACAACAACAGCAACAACAACAACAACAACAACGATAATAACAGCAATAACAACAACTGCAACTACAACATCGCCCATCAAGGACGTGCAAGTTTAGCGCTTAGAGTACCGAAATGTTAACATGTAAGGCCGCCTAAAAGCGAGCTACAATTCTGCATGAAAAATCTGTTAAAATTACTTAAAAAATTTAGTGGGTGGAAAATATTTTTCATATTACTTGCCTGCTCCGCGCATAAAAAAGCATTTTAATTAGCAGAAAGAAGAAGATAAAATGAAAAAAAAATATGAGAAATAAAAAAGCTATTTACAAATTTTTATGTTGCCAGCAACTTAACAATAATTTTTTTTCTAAACTTTATATCTGCAAAAAGAAAAAAAAGTATTTATAAAAGTAAAATATGTACGTGTACAGAAATAAATTTCATAAGAGATGTCGAGCCTCGTGAGCGACGATTTATGTTTTAAATGTTCATTGGGGCGTATGAGTTACATTTGTACAATTTAAAAAGCACCTATTTTGCATGTTCTCAGCATTTTTATATTGCTTAACATTGGATTTTTTTTTTTTGCCTAATTTTAATTTATTTATTGTAATTTATATTTTAATTTACTGTTTTTCCCCCACTGCCATAGCAGTTTTTTTAATTTAATTATATTTTTGTTCCTTAAGTGAATTATATTTTTTAATTGGTTCGCCTTTGGCTGGAAAGTTCTAAGGATTTTAGGTGCAACAGAAATAGTCTTTTTTTAACTTTTTTAGTATTTTTTTTAACGGTCAATTAACTTGAAATAACAATAATATTTTCAGTTCATTATAAAGCAAAAGAGAAATTATTTAAAGGTTAGTAGAAAGTTATGCGGTGTGGTGAAAGTAAAAAATTAAAAAATACTTTTTGAAGGAATGTCAAAAGTAAATAAAGGGTCTTACTTTGAGGGATAGAGATGATTGTGTTGTAGGCTAAAATTAATATAAAATTATGTTTTCCATCCTGTTTACAAAAATATCAAAATTATTTGGTTTTATTTTCATCTTATTATATTAAACCAGAAAAATAAATGTAACTCACTGTAGAAATAAAAACCAGTGTGGGTTAAGGACCACTAAGAGTTTGAGGTACTGCAAGTTTTAATAGAGATTTTTTAGTCATTCATCTTTTTAAAACTAATTGAACTACTTAAAAAAAATGTTATAAGCCAATAGTTACGAAGCATAGCGAGTTTATTAATAATCTATAATTAATTAATTAACTTGTTACTCTTGTAACAAGCCAAGAGTTGTGAGGCATATTAAAGCTTATTATAAATCTAGGCTTATTATGGCATTGTGGTACTGGGGTTTGAAGACTGACATTACTCTCGTTCGATACTGTAAAACGATTACTTTAAGTAGTTGTTTAGCTTTAATTCTTTTATTTCTTGTTCTGAAGAAATTTAGCTTCTTTTTAGTTCCTTTATATGCAGGAAACATCCTGGCAAGAATGATGTTTCATTTGATATTAGTACTACGTATTGGACATTATATGTTGTCTTACTGGAGACAGTTTTCTGATTATAACTTTATGCTAACAATCACCACTTTCTTAGCATAGATCTATTAAAGCTTAGACTTCTCTTGGATTTGTGGTACTGAAGTTTCAGGAGAGATGGCTTTCTCGTCCAATATTTTAAAATGTTTTGAATCATTTTAAGAAATGTGTTACAAGCTAGTAGTTGTCAAGCTTGAGTTATGCCATTACTAGTCTTGATATTACTTCATTTTTATTTGATTCTTTTATATAACATATACCTATAATATATATATCTTTGCAAAAGTGAACTTTTACTCCATATTGGAGTTGGGTCTTATTAAGCTTTATTAAGCTTTATATTGGGTCTTTCTAAACACATAAGACAGTTTTCTGATTATAATCTTATCGCGAGTGAAATTTTTTGGTGATGACCAGTGAAGGCTTAGGCTTATTATGGGATTATGGGACTCTAGCTAAAAGAAAGATTTCTGTTTCCAAACAAAAAAGTTTAAATTACTTGAAGAAAGCGTTGCAAGGAAGTAGTATAAGGAAGTTTTCTTATATTAGACACTATCTTATAATAACTCTCTCTTTTCAATGTCTTATCATCTTTATTCGATTCGTTTCTTATTTATCTTGTTACTTTGTTGACAGAACATTGTACTTACTTTTATAGAACTTATTTTTTCATTACTTTTGCATCAGTACATTATATTAAAAAAAACTATTTTATTTAAATAAAACTTATTAATTTACTCTGAAGTAATTGTGAGTTCTATTTCTTATCGATACCTATACAAACTCTATATATTGCTTTATTTTTTTATTTACAGATATTTTTATGGAATATTACCAATAAGCTAGCTGCGTTAAGGTTTGTTAAACAATAATGAAATTTTTAATATATAAAATATTTAAATAATACTTGTTCAATTTTTTGGACACCCACTATGTGATTCATCTTCAACACTGGTACGCCCACGTTTAAACTCTAAAACCCATCGATCTACAGTTGGAAATGAATAAGTAGATTGCTTTAACACATTTCCTGTTTAATAGGTGTTGTATACTTAAGTTAGCGAATTTTTGTTGAAATCCACAATTATGTGTATTATAATAAATCTGATCTAAAAAAAAGTCCACTTGATCTCAAACAATGGCGCATTGTGCTACCACAGGAATAGCATTGGTACATTTCACAAGATTGAAAGATAAGTATACGACTAATGCCGAATAAGACGACTCCCCCATTAGGTTAATGAAAATCAACTTGACAGTTATCTGGTTTAGGTGGAATCTGTCATAGCTTGACCCTAATATTTGACTCAGTAAACTAAAATTCTCAACAGTTTGTGTTTCACTCTTTTAAAGAAATTAGATTTTCTGTGAAAATTGGATGGATAACGAGCAGAATTAATAATAAATATTCATTTTATTCTGCTTTTCATATCTGCAACTTCTTTGGGTCAACTTAAGGATAATGTTAAAAAGCACAACGATAAAAACACTTTCTATTATTCTTATGGAAAGAAAATCAGCAGGAAGGATAAGCACACGCACTGGAACGAACGCAGGCAAATGAATGCAAAATTATGCGCTCAACAAAGTGACGCTCACAGTGCGACAAATGGTCTGAAGGACTAAATAAATTTGTAATTCAAAGTTTTGATGCGCCATTTTGTTCTTGTTTCTCGGTTATTGTTTATACTCGTGTTTTCATTTGTACTGTTTATCGTTGTTTCAACTTTGTTTTGTATTCTTGAGTCAAAAAAAAAAAAAAAATAAAAATTGTTCACACTCAACACAGCTGAAACCATACGTTTAGAGAGTTTTTATAGGGAACTGCAGCGACCGCACTAAGCAGGAAGCGATGGAAGGCTGCAGCCAAGATTGCGCAAATACTTGCACAAACTATCAGCAGATGTCGCCTGTCGCCGAATGAGCGTTCATCTTTTAAATAAACTTGAAAAGTTGCTCGTTTTATTTGATTTCTTATTTTTATTCCGTTTCTATTTATCTTTATGGGTTTTAGTACTGAACTCTTTCGGAGTTGAAAAAAAGTGGCACGACTTGGTTGTTTGGAAGACACCACTAAATGGCAAAATGGTAAAATGGCAAAATGGTCAGGAATGATAAGGCAGAGTGCATAGTTTTACTAGATTTGATTTAGAAAAAATATTTCAAAGTAAACTTAAAAAAATATATATATACTGTGATACACTAGAAAAACATTAAGGAAGAAATAAACATGAAAAAGCATGGAACGGAAAATCATTGAGAATTTGTCATGACAACAAAAGAGAATTGTGTAGTGGAAAAAAATTTATATAAATATAAATAAGAATATAAAAAACTCTACAAAATATGACTAAGATAAACGAAACTGGTACTTCCCGCCCTTGTGCCAGTACAAATAATAAGACTAGGAAAACTAAAAACCAAACTAAAATTCCGACAAAAAAAAATCCAAATGCACAGAAAATAAAATTTATTAAGTTATGTATGAAAAGTACTAAAATTTCTGGCATTTGGAGTAGTTCAGTTGCTCTTTTTGATAGAACTTTAATCATAAAAATTTCAAAGTGCCCATTCATTTCCACTTTTTTGCCATAGAAAAATGGATTTTTGTCTATTTTCTGTTCTATTGCGTTCGAGTTTGAATGTGGCCTGTCACTCGTAAGAAATTGCAGAGACAATAATTTAAGTAACTCGACCATCGACCACAAATAAACTAAAAAATCATTTGGCAAACTTTAGTTATAAAAATGGCAAACAAACAATAAAAAAAATAAATTTTGAGTACTTCAAGGAGCACAATTCGATTTTAAGTGCTGTAGTTCGAATTGTTATTATCTTCTGAGCCGAGCTCAAGGAACCACTGAAGGATATGCCGCTGCTGTCCATTTATTCATACAAAATTATTGACCGAAAATTTTATATGCGTTAATATTTAATGATTTTTATGTAGTGGAAAGTTGAAAAGTTTGTTTATTACATATTGATGACACTTTGAGACGATAGCATCGGAGTAATGTCAATTCGAAAGAAAATTATAAAGAAAATAACGCACGAGAACTGAAGAATATTTTAACACCAAAGCAAAATCGACTTTGATGTCAAATAAGACATAATAAA
>NC_051847.1:177020210-177032195 GCF_002237135.1 Teleopsis dalmanni
TATATATGACAAATCGTATGGCAAATCAAATTGCAATGCACACAACAGTGCAGATACATTTGTTTACTTGTATCTGCCATGCGTTTTGTTTCGTTTGCGCAATATTTTCAATGATTTCAATGTTTAGTTTTTATTACATTTTCATTTTCATTTTCCTTTTTTTTTTTTTGTTTTTGCTTCATTTTTCTACTCATTTCTGAATTTTTGTATATTTCAGCTACCGTTTTCCCATAGCGAAATTCCCATGCAAGTATCCTTGTAGTGCGCCACTCGAACTGCAGCAATTCAATTCGTATTTCGCTTATTTGTTCGAATAATAATATTCATAACGTCAGATATGCTTGTGTGTATCTATCCATTTCGATTCAAACAATATATGAGTCTGTGACTAGATGTACTCATACTCATCGTATCTATAATTTGTTAGATTGTTACTAATGCTATTTGCATTTCATATTTTTACCCGTTTTGTATAATTTACGTTTGGGTTTTGCGGTGCCTTTCTATTTACATTCTAATGAGCACTATTTGCAAATGTTTTTATTTTATCATTCAATTTTTCTTCATTTGAATTGCATACATTAAAAGATACTCCTTCATATATGCTATATATATATAGCATGTACTGTGTATATTCGACTGCTGTTAAATTGAAATACTTTGCATACTCTCCACATGACGTTGAACTTAGTTGTTGTCAATCAAAATTCACGTGCTCAGGAACTCTTCAAAAATATTTCAGATTTTTTAATTTAATTATAACTTTTTTACTTGTTCTTATTTTTAAATTTGTTTGAAATTAATCATTTTATCAAAAAAAAATTTATAAGAATTTATTTAATAACCAAAAACAAGAAATTTGCTTAGTTTAATAGTAACGACCTTCCTTTGAGGGCTTTAAGTCAATGAATTTCTCGACAAAATTTTGACGAAGACATTCTTTGATGCATTTATGGCGGCTTACAGAGAAGCCAGTAACACTAACAACAGAGGAAATAACAAGAATTATTAAAATATTAAAATTCAAAATAATTGAAATATTACAAAGTTACTTTGAACCATAAGCGGCTTTGCCAAGAAAAATCCAGACATAAAATTTTAAATTAAATTAAAAAAAATGAAGAGAAAGAATCCTTTTGCATTAACAGGGAAAGAGCAATAGACAAAATATTTTAATATTCAAGAAAGTTCTGACTGAGTGAAGAATGAAAATATTTTTAGAACAAAATAAGTAGACAATAAAGTTTGCAATTAATTTGAAACACTTCAACTAAATTAATTTATAAAGATTTTTCTAAGAGTTTTAGAAAATGACAAATAATACTTAAGTTTTCACAATTAATTTTAAAGAAACCATAAAGTACATTTGACTAAAGAGTCGTATCTATGAACGTGGATACCACAAAGAATGACCACAGAAAAAATGGGTAGATGAAGTGAACAGTGACTTGCGGTGAACGGGTTTTGACAAGAGTATGGGAAAACTTAGAAATTGATCAAATTGGAATGCTATCGTAGAATCAACTAATGCAGAACAGGTGTCACCAACTGCATTGAAGAAGAAGTTACAACTATGCAGGAATAGTTAGCCATCTCGTAACGAACTTAAGCTCCATCTGCACGAACACTGTTGCATTCAGAAGGGAATTTTTTAATTGTGCTATGCAAAATAAAATACAAATTCAGTGCAATAAAATATATTTAATTAATATCTTAGTTAGCATATCTAGAAACAATCTTAACAACTATTGTTTGAAAAGCATCACTATGATAAACTCTCATATCATCAGACACCTGTTATTAGTCATTAAGGATGTTACATTAAGATTTGAGTCACTTCTTTGACACAAAATCAACGTACAAATTTACGCTAACCCGTTGCTTATATAGCATATATGGGGTAGCTGCCTTAAAGCCCTTTTTAATATACACTGAGAACACAACTTTAAATTTTATGCTTTAGAGTATATAGACATAATAAAAATATAATAAATGTCTATATATATATACATATAGACATAACACTAAACCTAGATATTAACCTCGATATTAGCAGTACCACGATACCACCAAAGTAAGCAATAATAATAAATAAATTAGTGACAGTAGGAATAGGAAGTCTGCTGTTGCTTTATATAATGTATTTGGATGTTTCAACATACATTTCATAAAAATGTCAAATACTGTTATCGAAGAGATCAGTTTTGTTGAAATGATGCTTTAACTTGCAGTTAGTTTTAAGGAACCTAGTTGAAACAAAAATATTCTCTCTTAGTGGAAAAACTCTGTCTAAAACTGTTCTGAATGGGTTACAGAATATCTTTGACCATCTGTGACTCTAACAGTTTATTCAATAGTTCTTTAATTAAGATTCCCACAAGCATCTGGATTTTCTATTATTTGTTTTGTTGTCTAAGAGCAAAGTGGCTTAGATTCAATCAATTTGAATCCTTAATTTGCAAGACAATTAGCTCTTTTGTTGCCTACGTACGTCATATGCCCAAGGACCTGTTATAGAGACACACTACAGCTTTTGTTCAAACTCACTGAAAAGCGATCGGATATTATTTATCACTTCTAAAAGAATTTAGTACAAAATATGAGTGGCATATTGACATGAAGCGGAATATATTATGTATGTAACTATATATATTATTAATTGCACTCAAATAGAAAGAGATCTTCTGGATAATATTTGAAATAGTTTCTAAATAAAAATTTTCTTTTAAATGTAGTCTTAAATTTAAACAAACTTTTTTAGGCTTAGTTCATAATTTATAAGATTTCTGTATCTTAATACAGGGCATATATATAATATATGTTGCTCAGTTCAATTTTTAAGATATTTAATTATTTTAGTAAAAATCACTTTGCGGATAAATTTAAATTTCCTTTGAATAAATGTATTTAAATATTTAATATTAAAATTGTATTTAATAATAATAAAAAATATCAAATATTATAAGAAGACTAAACCTTCTCTTTTTTAAACGTCGTTTTTTTCTCTCTGTGAATAAATGCGAATTAGCGCTTAAGCATCTTCAGTCTATAATGACTGTGAACTTATATGTATTAAATGCATTATTAAGGTGACTATATAAAAGTATAGTTTGAAGCTTTTTGTCTAAAGGAATGTAAGATTTTTTAGGTTAGATTTAGAAATAAACAGGGTACCAGCTACCAATAGAGCGGAGCACTGCGACCATGTTTGATCTTTTGTGCTGCAACAGAATGTCAGCCGTTGAGTACCTCCTAATATCAGAAGAGGAGAGTAGTTCTCGACACAGTGACCTTCTCCTGTTCCAGATAAAGGCTGGGCAATGTATGTAAGATAATTGTAAATATAATTGTTAAGATTATTGGTAAAAGAATCGGTAAGTTAAATGATAATATAATTTATAAAATAATTGGTGAGATAATTGATAATATAATTGACAAACTTTCACAACTAACCGCAACTGAACCGAACTGCTTACTCTATTCTGACTACTATCCTAATGCTTACTTCTTCAACTAAATTGTCAACCTCATACCACTCTCAAATAGTAACCTTGCGAACTGTTTATATATATGTTGCATTTATTTTAACACTGTAGGGTTCTAAATTAGTGTGAACATCCACAGAATCAAGCAGTTTCAACAATCTGTCTTTGATGTTTTTTGCACACTTTCAACTCTCAAATCCTTGTACATATCTTTACCTCTGATACACCATGGAGCTTTTAGCATACGTCTCAATACAATATTTTGAAAATTTCAAAGTTTTAAGTTTGTGTGCAGCATCCTCCATTATACATACTTATATGGATATATAAATCTTTTCATTTCTTTATACTTTATTTCAATAATTTTAATTATTGAATTCCCACTGATCTTAAATAGATTAAGATAAGATTTGTTTTACACCATATACTATACACCATTCATATTAAGAAAGTGTTTTAGTTAAGAACAATTAAAATAATATAAAAATCTTTATGTACAACAGGAATAAAAAGAATTCCTTAAAATAGAAACAAATAAAAATTTTGAATATTCTACCACTCATCGCCTTGGTTTCGCGCCTTTGCCACTTTAAGTCTTTCAAACTTGTAATTAAATTACTTTCTTATATTTAAATTAAAACAGGAGAGCGATTGTAAGAAGAAAGACTTTCACTCTCCTTCTTTATCTTCAACTTGCCAGTTGACGTTCCCTACCTGTAAATATGCATACTTGCTTATCCTTCATCCTTGGTATCTTAATATGCTAAAAACTCAAATAAAATCTACATTATGAATTTTAATTTAATATTTTATGAGTTGGTACCTTAAATTACGTTGTTGTCGCAGATATTTTAAAATATTCTACTATGATGCGACAAAATCAGCGCATCGCTTGTCTTCCGTCTTAAGTCTTTCGTACACACACAATTAAGGTGTCAAAAATTATTCCGAAAAATTTCATAAAATTGCCAAAAAGTATCATAAATCCCTGTCATAAAGTCCTTAAAACAATTTCCTTAACTTTTTTTTCAAGAGAGGTAAGCAAAAAAAAAAGAAAATTAAAATAATAAAAAATTACTTGAGTAACAGCAGAGACGAGTTATCCTCACCTGACGCTCCGCTGTCATTTTGACAGCAACGCTTTGTCTACTAAAACTGCAAATTTAACTTTTGCTACAATTTTCATTTGCGTTTCCTGCTTTGTTGTTGTTTTTTTATCTTTATTATTCTTATTATATAAAATGCTTTCTTTGATTTTGCGCTTGTTTCAAGCAAATCTCAATTTGTCCTTTGCAATTGTATAATTTTTCAATTTCGTTCATTTGAAGGTCCTTGCGCCAGAAGCTAGAATAGCGTAGGTTTCTTCTAAATTATGCATTTCTAACTTAAGTTATCTTCGTTTATTTGCTTTAAACTTTTTTCTTTCAATTCTCTTTTCTTTTTTTTGCTTTCTCTATATAGGTTACAAATTCTACACTTTCTGCAATTCTTTTAGTTATCAATTGACTACTTTGATTTGACTTAAATCCCACTTCGATTTATTTTTTCTGTATTTGTCATTTGTCATTTGCATTTGTTACTTAGTTCTACCGTTTTTTGTCCTCGAAGTCTGCAAAGTTACTTACAAGTGCGCTGTCAATTTATTTTTAGAGTAAGTATTTGGATTCAAGTCATTTATTTCTACTCAAAAATAACAACAAATAAATATGATTTTGTTCAATGCTTTGCAAAATATGAGCTTGCTTTGGCACTCCGTACGTATGAGTTACTTTTTTGCTTCGGTAGGAGGAAACGTTTAGGTTTATTTTTATTTTTATAAAAAATACTAAACTGCGGTCCAGTTGGTTTGTATATAAATAATTTTTGTTTTTTTAGTGTGCCTTAATATTGTTTTATTAACAGAGTAAATACATTAACTCTAAATTTTATTAACAGGAAAAGAAGTCGCACAATATTAAGTAATTACTCAAATTGGTATATCTTAAATGCAACATAATCAATTAAATTTCTACTATATATTGGACTTAATTTAAAATTATAATTTATTAGCGAGTTAATTGGTCATTTAAATAGAAATGAAAAATAAATAAATTAAATTATTTATTAGACCGATTCGAATAGCAAAGAAAGGCAAAGACAAAAATTTTTTTTATTTAATTTATTGAAATTTGGTTGACCATACAACGCTGTTTCGAGTATAACCAAGTACACTTCATCAGTGGTCTTTGGAAATAATCGAATTTTTATTTAATTAGTTTATAGTCCGTATATAATTTGATTGGATTGCAAGTGCCAGGCTTAGAACTCGTGCCTGTCAAATTAGAAGCGATGACTAATCGTGTTTATCCACAAGAAGCCAAGGCTGCACAAACTTTCAATGCTCAAGTTCCAGGTTTTATTGTCACTTATTTTTATTTTAATTAGTAACACCAACCAAAGCACTTGCCGTGCTTTAAATTAGAACGAGCTTATAAACTACAGCTTTATTTGGAAACACAAGTTTCAACGAATTGAAAGTTAATCTTTGAGCTTGCCTATTTTTGTTTCAAAGCTATTCTTTTTGTAGAGACATCTGTTATGCATATTTTTTTAACTTACTATATGTAAAGCGCCTTTTTTGGGTGCAATTTTGCAAAGAAGCTATGCAAATGTTTCTCTACAAGTTCGCTAATCGCGTTAAGGAAAAGCTGAACAATATTATTGTTCATATTTCCTATAATTCTAATTTTTAAGGTAAATTTTTTCTTGCCGATAATGGCGTGTGAAAGACCACTGATGAAGAGTACTTGGCAATACTCGAAACAGCGTTGTATGGTCAGCCAAATTTCAATAAATTAAATAAAAAAAATTTTTGTCTTTGCCTTTCTTTGCTATTCGAATCGGTCTAACTTTTAAATTGTTTCATTCGTCATAAAAAGACACGCCATTATCGGCAAGAAAAAATTTACCTTAAATTATTTATATTTAAAAACAATTTATATATTAATAAAATATTTTTCCGATATTTCGACAATTTTCGGGAGTCATCTTCAGGAAAACTGAACCTTAATTTTATAAAAAGGCAATGTTCACATAAAAAATTGCTACTTTAATTGTTATGTGTTTTGTAAAAACAAGAATTTAACACCAGAGAAGCAATTATAATCATATAAAATTATTATTAAAATAATCAAAATTAATATCTAGTACTTACTATCAAAAACTCAAAGGGTTTATGCCATAATTTTCTTTAGTTACGGCACAGATCAATTTTAAGTAACATCCCATTATTTTTTTAATATGATTCCGTGTTTAAATACATATAAAAATTATAAGAAAAGAGAGTTAATTTTTAGTGTTCAAGGGAACATAGCGTCAAAAAACTCTTTCTGATAAAAAAAGTTTAGTCAAAAGAATATCTGTTTCGTAAAGAGGTTATTCAAATTGTTTGATTTTTATAACTATTTTAAGTTAATTAAGATTAAAACTTTCTATCTTATTCTGCTTTAATAAATTAATAAGTTATGGTAGGGCAAAGTTGATTTTTTGAAACTTTGTTTATTATTTTTACAAGAATTCTTCTTCTTCTAGATGCCTTATCCACTTCGAACGTCTCTTGAAAAAGTCATCATGGACTTTTATTGCACCACTGACAAAAATTTTTCAGCCATGATATCTTTCTTAGATTTTTAGAACATTTGAATAATTCGTTGATTATTTTTAATATAAAAATACTTTATCTCTATCGTATATTTATATTTATATACTATATCATATATTCATATATGTATATATCATATATCATGATATATGATATCGATATCATAGACAGATTTAATTATATCCCTATCATATATGTAGGCATTTATTCTACATATATCCATATATATATTCACCACTTCTTAAAACAAATAGACCACCGCTTATTTAGGCATGACATAGTAAGACACCAAAAAGAATTAAATAACAAACAACAAAAATATTTATTATTAAAATCTCTTATAATAAATAAAATCTTAGTTAAATCTATATAAAATATAATTCTAAATAATCTTCAATAATGCAAAATTTAACGTTTTTTTGTTAATTTCCCTGATTTAGTTATATATTCCGATCTAACCTCATTCTCGCCAGGTATCTCAGGAAACTTTGTAGGAAACAAAGTTAAATAGAGCTCTAAGCATGTTGGATCGGAAGGTGAAAACTCGGACAATAGTTCAAAGATACTCACTCGTGGTGTTTCTACAGTTTGTGGCACATACTCCTTGCAAAACTTTATTTTGAAAATATTATTAGTTTTTGGCTTATAATCAAATCAAAAGTAATAAAAATTGTTTACTTACAAAAGTAATTATGCAAGAGATGAAGAAAAATACAAGAACTGGCATCATTTTGGACTTGAGAATGAAAAAGACTACCTGGGCAAAAGCATTATAAATAATACTTAACAATCCAATTAAGTTTTTCTCCGTACAACTGAGACAGATGTTAATACATTCTACATTGAAATTATCCATTATATATATAATGTCGTAGATATATTTAATAGTTGATTTTCTTTTATACAATTCAAAATAAGAAAACAAATAAGTATTATTATATTTTAAAAAATAAATCAATGACACATAAATCTTAATAATTTATTTTAATTTCAATCAATTACGCCAATTGATTTAACTTATACGAATGATATGTTTAGAAAGCACACGACATTTAATACTAATCATTGATTGTTACATATTTCGACAATATTTCGACAAGGGTATTGATCGAATCCGGATATAATTTACTACTTTAAATCATGTGTTGGAAATAAGTTTAGTCGATATTCTAGTAAACCCATATCGTATAACCCGTATGGCTTGTTCAATATTGATTTGGATTACCTCGTAATTCGGACTGAAAAAGAGAACGCAAAATATGCACTATGTGAATAGTTATCCAGATCGACGACTGATTCGCTAATTCAAATCACATGGTGGGAATATGTCTTATCCATTTTCTGGTGAACCCGTATCATATTTATGGCTAATGTTTCATTCGCTTATACGTTTTGCTTACTATCCTCCAATTTGGATAACCTCATAGCCCAAACAAAATCAGAAATAAAACAAATTTTTATTTTTAAAATAAGTTTCCACTTAAATAAAATAATTTACTATAATTTTAATAGTGACTTCCGCAAGCAAAAAGGATCAGTAATCCACATTGACTACAATTTTAATATATCCGATTCCATCACATACAATATATAACTATAAACAACAATTAATGTGCTAGTAAACCAATGAAAGTATAATCAAAAATATTCCTAAAACCTTCCCAATTAGATACAGAGTAGGTACTATGCCCGAAATGATTTCATCTTCTTGCATGGTTCCCCAATCAGCTATGAACTGTGTCCAACCTCACATAAAGCAGCCAAAAGTGCAACAAACAGTTGGCATGGTTTTGGCGTCACCCATAGTTTGGAATCCGAGTAAAATTTTATTCATCATTTACCTTAAAAAGGCCACACCTTCAATTCTGATCTCTACATTTGGGTCAAGAAATTGCGAAAAGCTGTTCCATATGAAGTAGAAAAAAGATCCAAGAGAATGCTTAGTGTCACAAGTCATTGATCACTATGGCAAAATTTTTACACAAGCCATATGGCAAAATTTTACGAATTAAAATGTTCCAGAAGAAAAGAATTGGTTTCGTTGAGAAAGTCATCACCGAAAATAAACCATATTTTTAGGTCAAAGATAAATCTTTCTTCAATTCAATTATTGAAATGTTAGAAAAGGGTTGGAATGATTGTATTACTCTTGGACAAAACTATTTTAGTGGATAAAGTCGAATTTGGCCAAAAAAAATTTTGTATTTTTGGTTATCATATGGACTTACCAACCGATATGTTATTTTATGAACGATTATTGCCAACAAATTATTCTAATTCTTTGCCTGTCGAGTAGTCGAAGACCACATTCACTTACCTATCTTAATTTAAGAAAGGTACATATTTAGGTATTACTTAAGCAAAAATAATACTGTCCAAAAAAATAAACTCATTTTTCCTGACTTTAAGTTAAGCTATACCCAGTTAAAAATAATATTTTAATTAAATTTGTTACCTAAGCTGATTCATATTTTATTTTAAATTTATGCATAAATTTATTTTAAATTGTTGATGTAGCAATATGATAATATTGTGATTTCGACCTTTTGTTATAAGCCACATCAATATCAAATTGACTTATAACAAATTAAATATCAATTTCATGATTTTTTTTCTAGTGCTGGAAATTTTTTTAGGGCTGTTTTTGTTTGAGCGGTATTTACCCAATTTGCATGTTTTATTAAGTTTTTCAAAATGTTTATAAGCATACTCGTTGTACCAACTAGCTAAAAGTATCAAATTGCAAATATTATCAAAAAAATTTTTAATATTAATTTCGATAACGAAAACATCAATAGCAAACAAAATATAATATGTCAATCATGAGAGTCAAAAAAGAAAAAAAATTATAATAAACAAAAACTAACAAAAAAAATCAAAATAATATTAACAAGGCACAAAATATTTTAAAACTTTTAAAAATAAATAATTTTAAAATGTTTTTTAATAAAATTTCAATTTGCTGCAATAAAAGCAAAACCACAACTGCAATAACAACAATGCGAGATCCAACTCATAACGATGTTGCCAGCAGCTATAACAGTTTTAGCAACAACAACAACAACAACAATGGCACGAACAACAAAAACAATATAATAGAGAATTACAAAACAATAGAAAACAAAAAGCGCAAAAATAAATTTTAAGTATGAATTTAATTTAATTTTCTGATTGATTTATTTTTTATAAAACTTTTTGTGCTAACAACAATAATGGTAAGGCAGTGCAGGGTAAAGCAGAGCAGAGCAGCAACAGCAAATGTAAAAAAACGGGTAGGAGTCATCATCGTTTTACACCAAAAACATCAACAACAACAACAACAATAGCAACAACAACCAAGGCAAATGCAATAAGAACAACAATGTAAAGTTAAGTAGAAAATTTCAAAGTTTTCCACAAGATTTTAAACTCAAGGGACATTTGGTGTAATGCAAACGCAAGCCAGCCAAGCAGTGATATGTGCCACAGCAGCAGCGTCCCTACATCGCCGCAGTTTCAATTTTTCAACGTTCCGCTGTTGAATATAAACAATCATGCTGCGTTGTCGAGTTGTCTTGAGTTGAAAAACTCAAAATTGAATTTAATGTTTAAGACTTTTGCCTCGGCTGTTTGGGATTTAATTCTAAAATTCTTTTATTTCTTGTTTTTTTACTCTTTATGTTTTGTTTTTTTTTTTATTTTTTGTATTTCCTTTTTTTTTTGATTTTTTTCTTTATAAAATTTTTATTTCTCCTTTTTTCTTTATATATTTTTATACACACTTTTTCAGCGAGAAACGAATACTTTCTATTTAAAATTTTTTTACTCCATTTTTTTTTTTTAGTTTTTTTTTTAGTTAAAATTGTGTTGGTTGCTTGCTGCTGCTGCTTCCTCTGTTGCCACTGTTACTACTGCTGTTTGCTGATACTTTTGACTGATGTTGACTGTTTGCCATAAATCATTTAAAGCATTTGTTTAACACGTTTCTCTTTCCTTACTCACTTCCTGCTTACATTCATACTTATACTACACAACTCTGTGCTGCTGTTGCCCTTTTCATGCGCTAGAGCTGTTATTGCTGTTCTTGCTGTAGTTGTTGTTATTGTTGTTAGCCTCGTTACATTTTCCAACACTAATCCCAGCATTAAATTCGGTTTAAAGTTACACATTTGATTTAAATTATGTCAGTACGGATGACTAAATTGCACGCTTCCCATTTTGCAGTTACACTTCGTGTACTCTTACCTTACACTCTCTCCCCTCTCCCTTCTTCCCAACGTCAATAGAATAAAATTTACAAATTGTTTTTCTTATTCCATCATTTTCACAAAATTTAATGAGTTTAACTGCTTTACTTATTTTTTTTTATTTATGTTTTATTTTGGTTTCAGGTACGTGACTCCCTATGCAATACAAATTGTTTCCTGCCAGGAAAAGTACATCATGTTGCATTTTAATACAGGTATATATGTACATATATTTGATAGAATAACATGAAAGCAATTTGTATAATTTTAGTTTTTGCAGTTCTTAATTTTACTATAACGATTCTGAATAATAATAATAATAACCTAAAGTAGATTGCAAATTCTTGCCTACTCTTGTTTTCCATAATATTTTATTATTATATTATTGCATCTTATTTTTTAAATTATTTTTATTTTATTTATATCTCAAATCAATCTTAACATATTTATAGACGTAATTAAAAATCATAAAATCATTAAAATATAACCGTTATTATTCACTAAAATAAATTTTAAATTTTATTTTTAAAATCAGTAATAAAACCAAAAAAAAACTTTAAAAGAAAGGTATCTTGAACAGTAGTGAATCACAACAACAAAATTTTTATTATTCATTAATTATTTGCATTTTCGG
>NC_051847.1:177032295-177048063 GCF_002237135.1 Teleopsis dalmanni
TATAGTAGTTATATAGTATACTCACAATACACTTTTGCTTATCATTAGAATAACTCAACAGAGAATACAAATAAAAGTTGATGTAAATAAGGTTATTATGAAAATAGGTCAATTGCGTGAATGCGTATTACTTTATTGAAACCAAATAGAAGAATTGAACCACAACCGCTGCTTTAACTAAACATACATTTATATTTACGTTTTCATTGCATTGCCAATAGTTCAATAGTTGCGCTGTGAAGAAAATATTAGAGTAAACTATGCGTACAAATAAACATTATTCCAGGCTTTTTGCATTTCCAAGTAATGATACTCGTAATTCATAATTTTGCACTGAAAAAAGTTACTCATACGCCACGTTGACAATTTGTCAGACGGGCAAACAACATACGCAGCTGAACACGGCCACCGCTGAATTGTTGTGCTAACATTTGAATTGCAGTGCACGGTTCAAGTGGCTCACAGTGTATTTGTACTGATCGATGTTATGCAGTTTATACTAAATATAGTGCAGAAGTGGATACTGCCTAATAGATTCGATAGTTCCCGGTAAAGGTTGGCGATGCATACTTAGTAGTCAGTGCTACTGCCGTTCGTTATTATTTTGCTTAGTTGCTTATATATGACAAATCGTATGGCAAATCAAATTGCAATGCACACAACAGTGCAGATACATTTGTTTACTTGTATCTGCTACGCGTTTTGTTTCGTTTGCGCAATATTTTCAATGATTTCAATGTTTAGTTTTTATTACATTTTCATTTTCATTTTCCTTTTTCCTTTTTTTTTTTTGTTTTTGCTTCATTTTTCTACTCATTTCTGAATTTTTGTATATTTCAGCTACCGTTTTCCCATAGCGAAATTCCCATGCAAGTATCCTTGTAGTGAGCCACTCGAACTGCAGCAATTCAATTCGTATTTCGCTTATTTGTTCGAATAATAATATTCATAACGTCAGATATGCTTGTGTATCTATCCATTTCGATTCAAACAATATATGAGTCTGTGACTAGATGTACTCATACTCGTATCTATAATTTGTTAGATTGTTACTAATGCTATTTGCATTTCATATTTTTACTCGTTTTGTATAATTTACGTTTGGGTTTTGCGGTGCCTTTCTATTTACATTCTAATGAGCACTATTTGCAAATGTTTTTATTTTATCATTCAATTTTTCTTCATTTGAATTGCATACATTAAAAGATACTCCTTCATATATCTATATATATATAGCATGTACTGTGTATATTCGACTGCTGTTAAATTGAAATACTTTGCATGCTCTCCACATGACGTTGAACTTAGTTGTTGTCAATCAAAATTCACGTGCTCAGGAATTCTTCAAAAATATTTCAGATTTTTTAATTTAATTATAACTTTTTTACTTGTTCTTATTTTTAAATTTGTTTGAAATTAATCATTTTATCAAAAAAAAATTTATAAGAATTTATTTAATAACCAAAAACAAGAAATTTGCTTAGTTTAATAGTAACGACCTTCCTTTGAGGGCTTTAAGTCAATGAATTTCTCGACAAAATTTTGACGAAGACATTCTTTGATGCATTTATGGCGGCTTACAGAGAAGCCAGTAACACTAACAACAGAGGAAATAACAAGAATTATTAAAATATTAAAATTCAAAATAATTGAAATATTACAAAGTTACTTTGAACCATAAGCGGCTTTGCCAAGAAAAATCCAGACATAAAATTTTAAATTAAATTAAAAAAAATGAAGAGAAAGAATCCTTTTGCATTAACAGGGAAAGAGCAATAGACAAAATATTTTAATATTCAAGAAAGTTCTGACTGAGTGAAGAATGAAAATATTTTTAGAACAAAATAAGTAGACAATAAAGTTTGCAATTAATTTGAAACACTTCAACTAAATTAATTTATAAAGATTTTTCTAAGAGTTTTAGAAAATGACAAATAATACTTAAGTTTTCACAATTAATTTTAAAGAAACCATAAAGTACATTTGACTAAAGAGTCGTATCTATGAACGAGGATACCACGAAGGATGACCACAGAAAAAATGGGTAGATGAAATGAACAGTGACTTGCGGTGAACGGGTTTCGACAAGGGAATGGAAAAACTTAGAAACTGATCAAATTGGAATGCTATCGTAGAATCAACTAATGAAGAACAGGTGTCACCAACTGCATTGAAGAAGCTACAACTCTGCTGGAACAGTTAACCATCTAGTAACGAACTTAAGCTCCATCTGCACGAACACTGTTGCATTCAGAAGGGAATTTTTTAATTGTGCTATGCAAAATTAAATACAAATTTAGTGCAATAAAATATATTTAATTAATATCTTAGTTAGCATATCTAGAAACAATCTTAACAACTATTGTTTGAAAAGCACCAATATGATAAACTCTCATATCATTAAACACCTGTTATTAGTCATCAAGATTCTACAATAAAATTTGAGTCACTTCTTTGACACAAAATCAACGTACAAATTTACGGTAACTCAGTACTTATATAGCAAATAAGGGGTACCTGCCCTAAAGCCCTTTTTAATATTCATTTTCTTAGACTAAATAGACATAATAAAAAAAAAATATATATATATACATATATGCATATAGACATTACACTAAACCTAGATATTAAACTATATATTAGCAGTACTACGATACCACCAAAGTAAGCAATAATAATAAATATATTAGTGACAGTAGGAATAGGAAGTCTGCTTTATATAATGTTTTGGATGTTTCAACATACATTTCATAAAAATGTCAAATACTGTTATCGAAGAGATCAGTTTTGTTGAAATGATGCTTTAACTTGCAGTTAGTTTTAACGAACCTAGTTGAAGCAAAAATATTCTCGTTTAGTGGAAAAACTCTGTCTAAAACTGTTCTGAATGGGTTACAGAATATCTTTGACCGTCAGTAATTCAGTAGTTCTTTAATTAAGATTCCCACAAGCATCTGAGATTTTCTATTATTTGTTTTGTCGTCTAAGTGCAAAGTGGCTTAGATTCAATCAATTTACGTTTGAATCCTTAGTTTGCAAGACAATTAGCTCTTTTGTTGCCTACGTACGTCATATGCCCAAGGACCTGTTATAGAGACACACTACAGCTTTTGTTCAAACTCACTGAAAAGCGATCAGATATTATTTATCACTTCTAAAAGGATTGGGTACAAAATATGAGTGTGAAAAGACTACTTAATTATAGGACATTATATTAATGGCATATTGACATGAAACGGAATATTTTATATATGTTACTATATATATTATTAATTGCACTCAAATAGAAGCAGATCTTCTGGATAATATTTGAAATAGTTTTTAAATAAAAATTTTCTTTTATATGTAGTCTTTAATTTGAACAAACTTTTTTAGGCTTAATTCATAAATTATAAGATTTCTGTATCTTAATACAGTGCATATATATAATATATGTTGCTCAGTTCAATTTTTAAGATATTTAATTATTTTAGTAAGCATCACCTTGCGGATAAATTTAAATTTCCTTGAAATAAATGTATTTAAATATTTAATATTAAAATTGTATTTAATAATAATAAAAATATCAAATATTATAAGAAGACTAAACCTTCTCTTTTTTAAACGTCGTCTTTTTTTTTGTGAATAAATGCGAATTAGCGCTTAAGCATCTTCGGTCTATAATGCCTGTGAACTTATATGTATTAAATGCATTATTAAGGTTTTTCTAAAGGAATGTAAAATTTTTTAGGTTAGATTTAGAAATAAACAGGGTACCAGCTACCAATAGAGCGGAGCACTGCGACCATGGTTGATCTTTTGTGCTGCAACAGAATGTCAGCCGTTGAGTACCTCTTAATGTCAGAAGAGGAGAGTAGTTCACAGTGACCTTTTCCTGTTCCAGGTAAAGGCTGGGCAATGTATGGTATGCAAGATAATTGTAAATATAATTGTTAAGATTATTGGTAAAAAAATCGGTAAGTTAAATGATAATATAATTTATAAAATAATTGGTGAGATAATTAATAATATAATTGGACAAACTTTCACAACCAACCGCAACTGAACCGAACTGCTTACTCTATTCTGACTACTTTCCTAATGCTTACTTCTTCAACTAAATTGTCAACCTCATACCACTCTCAAATAGTAACCTTGCGAACTGTTTATATATATGTTGCATTTATTTTAACACTGTTGGGTTCTAAATTAGTGTGAACATCCACAGAATCAAACAGTTTCAACGGTCTGTCTTTAACGTTTTTTGCACACTTCCAACTCTCAAATCCTTGTACATATCTTTACTTCTGATACACCATGGAGCTTTTAGCATACGTCTCAATACAATACTTTGAAAGTTTAAAGTTTCAAGTTTGTGTGCAGCATCCTCCATTATACGTACGCATATGGGTATATAAATTGTTTCATTTCTTTCTACTTTATTTCAATAATTTTAATTATTGAATTCCCACTGATCTTAAATAGATTATACTAAGCTTTGTTTTACACCATATACTATACACCATTCATATTAAGAAAGTGTTTTAGTTAAGAACAATTAAAATAATATAAAAATCTTTATGTACAACAGGAATAAAAATAATTCCTTAAAATTGAAACAAATAAAAATTTTGAATATTCCACCACTCCAGAATGCAAATCTCATCGCCTTGGTTTCGCGCCTTTTCCACTTTAAGTCTTTCAAACTTGTAATTAAATTACTTTCTTATATTTAAATTTAAACAGGAGAGCGATTGTAAGAAGAAAGACTTTCACTCTCCTTCTTTATCTTCAACTTGCCAGTTGACGTTCCCTACCTGTAAATATGCATACTTGCTTATCCTTCATCCTTGGTATCTTAATATGCTAAAAACTCAAATAAAATCTACATTATGAATTTTAATTTAATATTTTATGAGTTGGTACCTTAAATTACGTTGTTGTCGCAGATATTTTAAAATATTCTACTATGATGCGACAAAATCAGCGCATCGCTTGTCTTCCGTCTTAAGTCTTTCGTACACACACAATTAAGGTGTCAAAAATTATTCCGAAAAATTTCATAAAATTGCCAAAAAGTATCATAAATCCCTGTCATAAAGTCCTTAAAACAATTTCCTTAACTTTTTTTTCAAGAGAGGTAAGCAAAAAAAAAAGAAAATTAAAATAATAAAAAATTACTTGAGTAACAGCAGAGACGAGTTATCCTCACCTGACGCTCCGCTGTCATTTTGACAGCAACGCTTTGTCTACTAAAACTGCAAATTTAACTTTTGCTACAATTTTCATTTGCGTTTCCTGCTTTGTTGTTGTTTTTTATCTTTATTATTCTTATTATATAAAATGCTTTCTTTGATTTTGCGCTTGTTTCAAGCAAATCTCAATTTGTCCTTTGCAATTGTATAATTTTTCAATTTCGTTCATTTGAAGGTCCTTGCGCCAGAAGCTAGAATAGCGTAGGTTTCTTCTAAATTATGCATTTCTAACTTAAGTTCGTTCGTTTATTTGCTTTAAACTTTTTTCTTTCAATTCTCTTTTTTTTTCGCTTTCTCTATATAGGTTACAAATTCTACACTTTCTGCAATTCTTTTAGTTATCAATTGACTACTTTGATTTGACTTAAATCCCACTTCGATTTATTTTTTCTGTATTTGTCATTTGTCATTTGCATTTGTTACTTAGTTCTACCGTTTTTTGTCCTCGAAGTCTGCAAAGTTACTTACAAGTGCGCTGTCA
Source organism: Teleopsis dalmanni (assembly GCF_002237135.1). Taxonomy (NCBI): domain Eukaryota; kingdom Metazoa; phylum Arthropoda; class Insecta; order Diptera; family Diopsidae; genus Teleopsis; species Teleopsis dalmanni. The sequence continues at coordinate 177,038,011 of NC_051847.1, forward strand.
ATTTATTTTTAGAGTAAGTATTTGGATTCAAGTCATTTATTTCTACTCAAAAATAACAACAAATAAATATGATTTTGTTCAATGCTTTGCAAAATATGAGCTTGCTTTGGCACTCCGTACGTATGAGTTACTTTTTTGCTTCGGTAGGAGGAAACGTTTAGGTTTATTTTTATTTTTATAAAAAATACTAAACTGCGGTCCAGTTGGTTTGTATATAAATAATTTTTGTTTTTTTAGTGTGCCTTAATATTGTTTTATTAACAGAGTAAATACATTAACTCTAAATTTTATTAACAGGAAAAGAAGTCGCACAATATTAAGTAATTACTCAAATTGGTATATCTTAAATGCAACATAATCAATTAAATTTCTACTATATATTGGACTTAATTTAAAATTATAATTTATTAGCGAGTTAATTGGTCATTTAAATAGAAATGAAAAATAAATAAATTAAATTATTTATTAGACCGATTCGAATAGCAAAGAAAGGCAAAGACAAAAATTTTTTTTATTTAATTTATTGAAATTTGGTTGACCATACAACGCTGTTTCGAGTATAACCAAGTACACTTCATCAGTGGTCTTTGGAAATAATCGAATTTTTATTTAATTAGTTTATAGTCCGTATATAATTTGATTGGATTGCAAGTGCCAGGCTTAGAACTCGTGCCTGTCAAATTAGAAGCGATGACTAATCGTGTTTATCCACAAGAAGCCAAGGCTGCACAAACTTTCAATGCTCAAGTTCCAGGTTTTATTGTCTTTTTATTTAATTAGTAACACCAACCAAAGCACTTGCCGTGCTTTAAATTAGAACGAGCTTATAAACTACAGCTTTATTTGGAAACCCAAGTTCAACGAATTAAAAGTTAATCTTTGAGCTTGCCTATTTTTGTTTCAAAGCTATTCTTTTTGTAGAGACATCTGTTATGCATATTTTTTTAACTTACTATATGTAAAGCGCCTTTTTTGGGTGCAATTTTACAAAGAAGCTATGCAAATGTTTCTCTACAAGTTCGCTAATCACGTTAAGGAAAAGCTGAACAATATTATTGTTCATATATCCTATAATTCTAATTTTTAAGGTAAATTTTTTTTCCTTGCGATATAATGGGTGGTGAAAAAAGACCACTGATGAAGAGTACTTGGCAATACTCGAAACAGCGTTGTATGGTCAGCCAAATTTCAATAAATTAAATAAAAAAAAATTTTTGTCTTTGTCCTTTCTTTGCTATTCGAATCGGTCTAACTTTTAAATAGTTTCTTTCGTCATAAAAAGACACGCCATTATCGGCAAGAAAAAATTTAATCTTAAATTTATTTATAATTTAAAAAAACAATTTTATATATTAATAAAATATTTTTTTTTTCCGATTTCTTTTCTCCCGATATTTCGAAGGACTATTTTCGGGAGTCATCTTCAGGAAAACTGAACCTTAATTTTATAAAGAGACAATAGAGTAAACAAAATGTTCACATAAAAAATTGCTACTTTAATTGTTATGTGTTTTGTAAAAACAAGAATTTAACACCAGAGAAGCAATTATAATCATATAAAATTATTATTAAGATAATCAAAATTAATATCTAGTACTTACTATCAAAAACTCGAAGGGTTTAAGCCATAATTTTCTTTAGTTACGGCACAGATCAATTTTAAGTAACATCCCATTATTTTTTTAATATGATTCCGTGTTTAAATACATATAAAAATTATAAGAAAAGAGAGTTAATTTTTAGTGTTTAAGGGAACATAGCGTCAAACAACTCTTTTCGATAAAAAAGTTTAGTCAAAAGAATATCTGTTTCGTAAAGGAATTATTCAAATTGTTTGATTTTTATAACTATTTTAAGTTAATTAAGATTAAAACTTTCTATCTTATTCTGCTTTAATAAATTCATAAGTTATGGTAGGTCAAAGTTGATTTTTTGAAACTTTGTTTATTATTTTTACAAGAATTCTTCTTCTTCTAGAAGCCTTGTCCGCTTCGAACGTCTCTCGAAAAAGTCATCATGGACTTTTATTGCACCATTGATATAAATTTTTCAGCCATGATATCTTTCTTAAATTTTTAGAATATTTGAATAATTTGTTGATTATTTTTAATATAAAAATACGTTATCTCTATCGTATATTTATATTTATATACTATATCATATATTCATATATGTATATATCATATATCATGATATATGATATCGATATCATAGACAGATTTAATTATATCCCTATCATATATGTAGGCATTTATTCTACATATATCCATATATATATTCACCACTTCGTAAAACAAATAGACCACCGCTTTTTTAAGCATGACATAGTAAGACACCAAAAAAAAATAAATAACAAACAACAAAAATATTTATTATTAAAATCTCTTATAATAAATAAAATCTTAGTTAAATCTATATAAAATATAATTCTAAATAATCTTCAATAATGCAAAATTTAACGTTTTTTTGTTAATTTCCCCGATTTAGTTATAAACTCCGATCTAACCTCATTCTCGCCAGGTATCTTAGGAAACTTTGTAGGAAACAAAGTTAAATAGAGCTCTAAGCATGTTGGATCGGAAGGTGAAAACTCGGACAATAGTTGAAAGATACTCACTCGTGGTGTTTTTGTTTTATCAGATACTATATCAAACATTTCTTCAGTTTGAGGCACATACTCCTTGCAAAACTTTAATTTTTGAAAATATTATTAGTTTTTTGCTTATCATTAAATCAAAAGTGAAATTGTTTACTTACAAAAGTAATTATACAAGAAATGAAGAAAAACACAAGAACTGGCATCATTTTGGACTTGAGAATGAAAAAGACTACCTGCGCAAAAGCATTATAAATAATACTTAACAATCCAATTAAGTTTTTCTCCGTACAACTGAGACAGATGTTAATGCATTCTACATTGAAATTATCCATTATATATATAATGTCAAAGATATATTTAATAGTTGATTTTCTGTTATACAATTCTAAATCAGAAAACAAATAAGTATTATTGTATTTTAAAAAATAAATCAATGACATATAAATCTTAATAATTTATTTTAATTTCAATAAATTACGCCAATTGATTTAACTTATACGAATGATATGTTTAGAAGGCACACGATAATTAATACTAATCATTGATATCATTGAGGGTATTGATTGAATCCGGATATAATTTATTACTTTAAATCATGCGTTGGAAATAAGTTTAGTCGATATTCTAGTAAACCCATATCGTATAACCCGTATGGCTTGTTCAATATTGATTTGGATTACCTCGTAATTCGGACTGAAAAAGAGAACGCAAAATATGCACTATGTGAATAGTTATCCAGATCAACGACTGATTCGCTAATTCAAATCACATAGTGGGAATATGTCTTATCCATTTTCTGGTGAACCCGTATCATATTTATGGCTAATGTTTCATTCGCTTATACGTTTTGCTTACTATCCTCCAATTTGGATAACCTCATAGCCCAAATAAAATCAGAAATAAAACAAATTTATATTTTTAAAATAAATTTCCACTTAAATAAAATAATTTACTATATTTTTAATAGTGACTTCCGCGAGCAAAAAGGATCAGTAATCCACATTGACTACACTTTTAGTGTATCCGATTCCATCACATACAATATATAACTATAAACAACAATTAATGTGCTAGTAAACCAATGAAAGTATAAGCAAAAATATTCCTAAAACCTGCCCAATTAGATACAGAGTAGGTACTATGCCCGAAATGATTCCATCTTCTTGCATGGTTCCCCAATCAGCTATGAACTGTGTCCAACCTCACATAAAGCAGCAAAAAGTGCAACAAACAGTTGCCATGGTTTTGGCTTCACCCATAGTTTGGAATCCGTATAAAATTTTATTCATCATTTATCTTAAAAAGGCCACACCTTCAATTCTGATCGTCACATTTGGGTCAAGAAATTGCGAAAAGCTGTTCCATATGAAGTAGAAAAAAGATCCAAGAGAATGCTTCGTGTCACAAGTCATTCATCACTATGGCAAAATTTTACGAATTAGAGTTGAATTGCTTTCACACCTGTCGTATCTTTTTTATTCTCCAGATTTGGCCCTTAGCGATTGCTAACTATTCATAAAACTCAAAAAAAATGTTCCAGAAGAAAAGAATTGGTTTCGTTGAGAAAGTCATCACCGAAAGTAAACCATATTTTTACGTCAAAGATAAATCTTTCTTCAATTCAATTATTGAAATGTTAGAAAAGGGTTGGAATGATTGTATTCCTTTTGGACAAGACTATTTTAGTGGATAAAGTCGAATTTGGCCAAAAAAAATTTTGTATTTTTGGTTATCATATGGACTTACCAACCGATATGTTACTTTATAAACGAATTCTTTGCCTGTCAAGTAGTCGAAGACTACATTCACTTACCTATCTTAATTTAAGAAAGGTACATATTTAGGTATTACTTAAGCAAAAATAATACTGTCCAAAAAAATAAACTCATTTTTCCTGACTTTAAGTTAAGCTATACCCAGTTAAAAATAATATTTTAATTAAATTTGTTACCTAAGCTGATTCCATATTTTATTTTATATTTATGCATAAATTTATTTTAAATTGTTGATGTAGCAATATGATAATATTGTGATTTCGACCTTTTGTTATAAGCCACATCGATATCAAATTGACTTATAACAAATTAAATATCAATTTCAAGTTTTTTTTTCTAGTGCTGGAAATTTTTTTAGGGCTGTTTTTGTTTGAGCGGTATTTACCCAATTTGCATGTTTTATTAAGTTTTTCAAAATGTTTATAAGCATACTCGTTGTACCAACTAGCTAAAAGTATCAAATTGCAAATATTATCAAAAAATTTTTTAATATTAATTTCGATAACGAAAACATCAATAGCAAACAAAATATAATATGTCAATCATGAGAGTCAAAAAAGAAAAAAAAATTATAATAAACAAAAACTAACAAAAAAAAAATCAAAATAATATTAACAAGGCACAAAATATTTTAAAACTTTTAAAAATAAATAATTTTAAAATGTTTTTTAATAAAATTTCAATTTGCTGCAATAAAAGCAAAACCACAACTGCAATAACAACAATGCGAGATCCAACTCATAACGATGTTGCCAGCAGCTATAACAGTTTTAGCAACGACAACAACAACTACAACAATGGCAACAACAACAGGAACAATATAATAGAGAATTACAAAACAATAGAAAACAAAAAGCGCAAAAATAAATTTTAAGTATGAATTTAATTTAATTTTCTGATTGATTTATTTTTTATAAAACTTTTTGTGCTAACAACAATAATTGTAAGGCAGTGCAGGGTAAAGCAGGGCAGAGCAGCAACAGCAAATGTAAAAAAACGGGTAGGAGTCATCATCGTTTTACACCAAAAACATCAACAACAACAACAACAACAATAGCAACAACAACCAAGGCAAATGCAATAAGAACAACAATGTAAAGTTAAGTAGAAAATTTCAAAGTTTTCCACAAGATTTTAAACTCAAGGGACATTTGGTGTAATGCAAACGCAAGCCAGCCAAGCAGTGATATGTGCCACAGCAGCAGCGTCCCTACATCGCCGCCGTTTCAATTTTTCAACGTTCCGCTGTTGAATATAAACAATCATGCTGCGTTGTCGAGTTGTCTTGAGTTGAAAAACTCAAAATTGAATTTAATGTTTAAGACTTTTGCCTCGGCTGTTTGGGATTTAATTCTAAAATTCTTTTATTTCTTGTTTTTTACTCTTTATGTTTTGTTTTTTTTTTATTTTTTGTTTTTCCTTTTTTTTTGATTTTTTTCTTTATAAAATTTTTATTTCTCCTTTTTTCTTTATATATTTTTATACACACTTTTTCAGCGAGAAACGAATACTTTCTATTTAAAATTTTTTTACTCCATTTTTTTTTTTAGTTTTTTTTTAGTTAAAATTGTGTTGGTTGCTTTCTGCTGCTGCTTCCTCTGTTGCCACTGTTACTACTGCTGTTTGCTGATACTTTTGACTGATGTTGACTGTTTGCCATAAATCATTTAAAGCATTTGTTTAACACGTTTCTCTTTCCTTACTCACTTCCTGCTTACATTCATACTTATACTACACAACTCTGTGCTGCTGTTGCCCTTTTCATGCGCCAGAGCTGTTATTGCTGTTCTTGCTGTAGTTGTTGTTATTGTTGTTAGCCTCGTTACATTTTCCAACACTAATCCCAGCATTAAATTCGGTTTAAAGTTACACATTTGATTTAAATTATGTCAGTACGGATGACTAAATTGCACGCTTCCCATTTTGCAGTTACACTTCGTGTACTCTTACCTTACACTCTCTCCCCTCTTCCTTCTTCCCAACGTCAATAGAATAAAATTTACAAATTGTTTTTCTTATTCCATCATTTTCACAAAATTTAATGAGTTTAACTGCTTTACTTATTTTTTTTTTATTTATGTTTTATTTTGGTTTCAGGTACGTGACTCCCTATGCAATACAAATTGTTTCCTGCCAGGAAAAGTACATCATGTTGCATTTTAATACAGGTATATATGTACATATATTTGATAGAATAACATGAAAGCAATTTGTATAATTTTAGTTTTTGCAGTTCTTAATTTTACTATAACGATTCTGAACAATAATAATAATAATCTAAAGTAGATTGCAAATTCTTGCCTACTTCTTGCTTTCCATAATTTTTTATTATATGTTATTGCATCAAATTTTTTAAATTATTTTTATTTTATTTATATCTCAAATCAATCTTAACGTATTTATTGACGTAATTAAAAATCATAAAATCATAAAAATGTAACCATTATTATTCACTAAAATAATTAAATTAGACTAAATTTGGTTTCAGTCAGTAATGACGAGAAAAAACGCTTTAAAAGAAAGGTATCTTGAACTTTTGAAATTTTTGTTAATTAATTAATTAAATTAATTGAATTTTCCGTTTTTTAAAAATATTTCTTATATTTAATTATTCGTAAATAATTTTTTCAAACTGCAAGTATCTTGTGTTAAACTCGTACCCTGCCAAATTTAAAGCTCAGAGTCAATGTTCATCAGCCAACTGACCTAAATATGTACTTCACTTGTTTGTTCTGACCCGGAGTTTAAAGTTACTCTTAAAGTTTTATTGATCAATTCTGTATATAAATGAATTTTAAATATAACAGAATTTTATAATATAACAGCACTAGTTGACATTGAATTTTGGTAAATTTCGCTATTCTTAATAACGCCATTTATTGCATTGTATACAAAAATAGCTTGTTACTCGAGATATCGGACTTCAAATAAGTACATTTTCAATAACAAATAATTGCATTATTCACTTGATAATTTAAATATCAGACTATTAAATCTACCATCTGACTATCTGTTGTTGATCGTTATTTGTATAATATATGTAAAAATTTAGTATATTAGTTGATACTTGGGAACAAAACTGCTTTTTATTGCTCTTTATTTTATGAAAAAGTTTTTAACCTCAAAAACTGGAACACCAAGCTGAACTATATTAACATACAATTAACATATAATGGAAACGTTACCAGAAATATTTCAGATTATTCAAATCCGTTGTCTAATCATAAAGACCCTTAAATCAGACGACTGTATGCATTTTTTAGATGAAGTTATCTTTGATACTATCCCAATTAAAAATGCCCTACCCGAATATTATTATTTTTGTAACATAGATCAAGAAATCAACTTCTGAGGTTTAAGCACGTTAATATAAAAAGGTCTTTTAAGGCCATTGTTTCATAAGTGAAACAGTTTTTGACCTGATCACTCTGAATTTGCTAAAATTTTTGAATTAGCTTCATATGTTAAATAAAAATTTGCATTTCTCAGGCAAAAATTTTTAAATTTCTTTCTTAAGACTTTGATAATGGTGTTTTCAGAATTTTCCTTTTAGACCAATTTTGAAATGCCTATATCTCAGGCTCTGTAAGTGATATAGACCTAAAATTTGTTGAATTTATTCTAAAGCGTCTGCAAACTTATCACGATATTTTTTTTATATTTTTATTATAAATTATTTTAAATTCGTATTTCTTATACTTTAGTGTTATATTATTAATAAGAAGACTAGAACTTCAGTAGCTTAAAGTGGGACAATTTCATAATATTCTATAGTATGTTCTATATCGAGAATTTCGAATTAAAGTCTTCATCTCTTAAGGTTTTAGAATCTTTTTGCCTAAAATTACTAAAATCTTTATGAAAAAGATCCACAATTCCCAACACGATGTTGAATGAGGGACAGTTCTATGAATATCGGAATCAAAACAACTCAGCTGTCTGAACTGCAAATTTTAAATATCTGTGCTTTATATATTTATATATTAACGTATCTTTATATTGGACAGATATAACATAAATAACTAATAGCATCAACCGATCTGATGCTTTCCTTTTGATGCGAGCTCTACTTTTACAACGTTTTCACGTTACACATATTATAAAAATTGGGTATTTGTGTGCTTCCAGAACAATGGGACATTTTGCTTGAAGAGAGGAGAGTCGATAATGACACATATGATTATCTTAATTATTATGCTTATAATAAAAAAGCTTATTATTTTTACTTTTGCTATAAAGTAATGAAGTAATTATAATGTTACATATTTTTTTTTAATTTTCACTTTAATATCATCACTAAAATCATGATTAATTGTCATAAAATAATTTAACCAAAAGTTTATATTATTAATGCTTTATCGTCGTACTAAAATTAGTCGACCGTATTAAAAGATATTTAATTTTTTTGCTTATTATATTTATTAATATATTTAAGATAGTCTATATATATTATATATAAATATAAATGTTAACTTATACAAAATTATCACTGTCATTTACAAGAACATTAAATAATTTTATTTTTATCATTGTTGGTTTTTTCATTATCACTTCTTTCAATGCCTAAGATTCTTATGGTTTGAGGAGCAAACAAAAAAAATGTATAAAGTCGAGCAAGTTAACTCAATATACATTTTTTGCGAATATCCTTTTTAAAGGTTTAACTTGCATCTTCATTTATTTGAGTTTCCTCATCATTAATTTCGGCGTAAAAATAAAAGTCAGCATAAAATTTATTATGTAAGGAAAAAATTCATTTTCGCCAAAGTCAGTGATGCAAAAAATGTTAAAAAAAGGACAAAAGTTGTTTTATTTGTCAAAAATTTTATGAATTAAAGTTTTTATTAAATTTTTCCGTTTGGTACGTGCGAGAAAAGTTTCACTGCTAAGGACACCAAATGGCAAAGGCAAACGCAAAAGCAATGGCAAAGGCTTCTAAAGTTTAATGCCCCAAGGAATTAAATATAACAATTTAGCGTCATTTATATGTTTTATAGTTTTTTCTTTTTTCCTTATAAATGTATTATATTTTAAAAACACAAAAGCCATATTATCAAATGAATTTATGATGGGTCTGAAAAAGTCATATTAGTATGACTAAAATTATTAAGGATATGAGATTGAAAAAATTAAAATTAAAGAATATAAGATTTTTTTCATTATTCTGAAAATTACTATATTATTAATAATAATATAATAATATTAATTTATTAATAATATTATATTATTAATAATATAATAATTTATCTAATTAAAATAATTAATACAGTCAAACTTCCATAAGTGGACGTCCAATTCTGCAAAGAAAAGGTTCAACTTATGGAGACTTCGAGTCAGAGAATTTTTTATTTTTTTTTGTATTTTTGAAAGAAACTAGAATTACATTTTAAGATATTTATTTATTTGTAATTAAATAAGCAGAGAAGTTATAGTGAAGTAAAATATTCTGAAATTAGGAGTTTAATTTTTTTTCTTATTTTCAGTAAAAAGAGATTTCACTTTATTCATACTCTTACAGTGATCATCAGTTGTAATATCATTAGGATCATTGAATGAGTCTTCTACTTCATTCTTGGAAGGCTGATAAGCAAATACATTCACCGAGCCCTCATCATCACTTTCCGTTGTGCTTAGAATTGGATCCAGTAATTTAGAGCTATAGTGCTCAATAATATCGTC
>NC_051847.1:177048163-177056858 GCF_002237135.1 Teleopsis dalmanni
AAGTCATTTACCTGCTAAAGGAAAGGTAAAGTCGTTTAAATTGAAATGCAAGTAAAAGTTATTGGTATTTACTTTTACTGGAAATAATAATAAAATTTTCTTTTTTTAAATTAAACTTAGTTTAGCATACTAATATATTTGTTTTAAGTTGTGCTAAAATTGTGTATTTTTGAGTAGCTTTTCATTTTTTCTGGGTATGGGAAACTATTTACTTCACTTTAATGATACAAATTAATGGTTAAAAATTATTGTTATTAGTCGACTCTGAAAACAATATGAAGATATTGAATATGTTCCATAAAAATCAGTTTTGAGACCTACACTGCGAAATGTTATATACGATGAACTCCTGACAATAGAACTTCCTGGTAAAATAACAGTTCTTGATAACCCAACAATTCTTTAATGATTTCTGGTGGATTCCCGTCGACATTATACAATTAATTTTAAATAAACCAACACACTTATAAATCACAGTTTCTAAAGGTAGAGACTTACTTGACACAATTATAATTCGATATATATAATCAAATAATTCGTCCGTCACCTCTATAAGGTTGTGTAGCGTTTAGCAAAGCTTCTAACACTACTATCCACCAGCTAGAAATTGCACAAAGTCAGGCTCTGAGAAGACTTTTCAAAGTACCATGGTACATTAGGACGAATGACATCCTCAGGGACCTCAAGATTGATCCAATCAAAGACTACATAAAGGATAGAGCCCTGAAATTATTTGCGAAAACTGAAAGACTTACCAACATCGCATTATCTAATCTCAGAATGGTTACAGGCTCCTCGGGGAGGTATGCAGATCTGAGATCAATTATTGCTTAGTTTGATGAAGTGATAAAGAATAAACCAGTCAAGGCGTAAATAGGGGTTTTAAAAATACATCGAGTTAAGAAAGAGTAAAAGTGCTCAAGTGCATTGGCTCAAACAGCTTCAACATAATTATATATATATCTATTGCATTTAAACTACAACCATGTCAACTTCAAATACATTGAAATTAAAAAATAAATTGATATATTCATATGCAATTTTCTATGGAATACAAAACATTAAAAGGACGTGAATGTTTTACTTCTACAACTTATAAATAGATGGCGCTCCGAGCTACTTCTAGTAGTTTCAATAAATTAATGAATGAAATGATGATCATAACTTAAAAACTAAAACTACTTTCCTGGACAGCTACTTAAACTATAGTTCATAAGTAATACAATTATTGAATTTTGTATAAAAAATATTATATATTATTGCTTATTTGTTGTGTTGTTAAAGATGGGATAAACATTCTCTTAATGTTTATATGGCATTGCAAAAATGTGACATTGCAACTGAAGGTTGATGGCCATTAAGTGCATAACTTGTTTCTATTGAAATGCATTAAATGTCAGCCAAGTACTAAATATTAATAAAAAAAAATGTTATAATCTTAAGAATTTCAAATAGTTATAGTAGATATTCACGTTATTAAATTTTATTGACAATCTATACTAAAAACAAAATAAATGTTAGTAACTGTTTTTAAGTCTCATGAAGTTTTCTTTGTTTATAGACAATTATTTTATCTTATTTTCGCATTAATGCTTTTTTATCTCAATCTACAAATATAAAAACGAATATTCCATAGTAATCAAGTGCTATAGGCTATCTCAATTTATTAGATTTTCCGTTTTATATTCAGTAAACTCGAAACCGCAACCACAACTGCAAATTCTGTCACAGCGCATTTGCTTCACTGATTTTAGTGGTTTTTTGTATCTTCTGTCAACGCTTAGATTTGCTTGGCTCGCCAATGACTGAGGTTTCTCTCTAACCTGACCTAAACAATTTTTAATGCATTTAACATGATCATTAGTAAATCACAATCATCTTCGCATTTTGCACGTCTACTTCAATGTTGAAGTGGGTCAAAAGGTGAATTCGTCATGCGGTGCTCCTTGATTTATGTTTTCCACAGTTTTTTGTTTTTCAATTGCAATTGCAATTGCAGTTGCAATGGAAGTTGCAAATACTTTTTCTTTTCGAAAAATTGTAGGTAGACGAACATTACAGATATTTGTGAAAATCTTGCTTTATTGTTTCCCATAACAATTTTAAGATTGTGATTTTGTGTTTTGTTTCGTGTTTTTGCAAATTTAAATGTTAAAAATTGCGGTTTGCTAACAGTGAACTTGCAAGTTCTGTTTCATTTGTTTTTATGCGAATATCTTTAACAGTAATTGCTATCATTTTGCGTGGCTGCACTTTTATTTTTTTTTTTGTTTTTCTAAAAGAAAAACACGGTTTTTCACGCTTCACAATTAGCGAAAGTGCAATTAAGTTCTGGACAAATCTTTAATATACAAGTGAAAACCGTGAAGAAGAATTGTGTGCCTAAACGATTTGCTGGGCCAAAAACAAAAAACAATCTTTATTTTCTTTAAAAGAATAGAGATTAGCTTTTTCCTAAAAACATTAGAATTTTGTTTCAACAATTTAACTATTATTTTATTAATTATCAAAACCTTCAATTAGATTATTTCATATGGATATTCAATTTTTACCATCGTTGTAACGAACTACTTGAGGATTTATCATAAAAAATGTAAGGTAGGTTGTAATTTATGACCTATATTTGGTAAGAATAAACTACCAAATATGAGTGGATTAAACACACGTTACACAAAAGCACAAATGACGTAGAACATGCTGCACTAACCTGTAATCCGAAGGCAGTAGAACCCGTGGAAGATCACTCAATTCTTAACATAGAATCATAAATCAATAGGTGAAATGAGATATATCACTCGAGTAGACAGAATTGTAAAAATTTTGTACAGACTCTTTGTGAATAAGCTAAGTTTATACAATGAAATATTGTACAAAAGTTGCTACGATGAAGAATAGATATAATCTATCAATTACTTTCTATGTTTATGTCCAGGAGTAGAGGCGAAACGCATTCAATATCTTGGAATTAACTTGGCAGAGATAATAAAAATGACCTGCTCCGATCTTACTAATATTTTTTTGGAGACACAATATTTATTGCAACTTTCTTATCTCAAGCAAGTCTGCGGACACTACAATGGACACTAAATGTCTTTGCGTATAACTGTTGGAAGTAGTGTCAGCGTCCTCTCAACATAAACTCACGTTCAAATGATATCCATTAATATAATGTGTGATAATAATTAATACTATCTCATATTTTGAAATAAATAAAAGTAATTTTATGGAAGAAGTTTCTCATTTGAAGTTATTTTTAAAAAAATTTTGAAGACTATTAACTTTTAATCTCAAAATTTATTTATTGGTTAAAATTTTTAGTAAAATCTTCTTTTCGAAATTATATTGGAACTACACTTATAATTATTATAGGTAATATTGTGATCCACTCTGAAAATTACAATATTGAGTCTAATAACGTAGCCATTTTGGCTATGATATAGTTCAATACTTATATTTAGTATTTTGTCTAGTTAAGATCGCCCAGTGAAGATAACTGGTGAATCGAACGTAGCAAATGTGAATCCATTTTCACTTCTATCTCGCAGTTCATATTAAAAATATAATTTAAAACCGAATAATTTTTTTAAAAATTAATATATAGATATATTAATATGTAATATATATCTAGAATATTTGTTCAAATGACAGTTACTTATGTCGATGCAAAAATGGCAAATAGAAATAAAAACTTTCGATTAAGCACGTTTATTTGTTAAGTACTGTAAAAAAGCCCCGCCTCGTAAAACTGAATCATAAACCGTAGTTAATGTATTACAACCAGTACTTTTAACCTCGTTACTATACACCTTCAGTTCCGTCATTTGACAATACTCGGTTCAATGTTTTTGTAATATAAAACAAGAATAATTCAGTTCGTGATTTGGTTTAGTAACATAAAGAAAATGATGGTTGCGAATTGAAGCAGGTTCGATAAGAAAAGGTTAGCGGCTTATATTATAATGGCGCATATCATAAAGCACTCGATGACATACTTATTGTCAATAAACAGCATTTCTTAGCAACGTAAGATATAAAGACTAACTAGGAGTGGGAACTCAGACATATACTTAAAAAGGCGCCTCACCAATGTTTGGGTACCTGGAAACTATGGTAGCATAAGTGCATACTATCAAAGGGATTTGAAGGGACTTGAAATGTGAAATGAAAAATAACTACATTCTTTTTGAAAGATAAAGGCTCTCCTTACTTTTTTAATAATAAAAAATATATCTCACGATATTTATATTATGTATGTAAAGGGGTGACATCATTGCAGCGACAGTATGCCAATGGTGTGGAATGACATGGGAGTAGTTGACAGCAGTAGTAAAAGTAAAGTATCTTCTGCTCAAAAAGTACTCGGATTTTGTAAATAAAACACACAAATTTAAATTTTATTCCAATTTTATTTTATCTCCTTTAAAATATGCTCCTTCTGAAGCGATATACATATGCCAACGCTTAACTCAATCTTCCATACACTTTTCGTAGGCCCGTGAAGGTATGGTTTTAATTAATTCAGTGACTTCTCTTTTACCGATTCAATCGACTCAAAACGCTTACCACGAAGGGGCAATTTGAGTTTCGGGAACAGGAAAAAGCCGCGTACAACAAGAGTTTTCCATAGTAAAAATCGCTAAATGCACTTGAGGTAATCTCACATCAACAGCTGCTGTAAACAAACTAATTAACAGATGACGCTCAAATTTGTACCATATGCCAAGAAAGGGTGTACCAACATAACAAAAAATTTTTGAAAAAGGTCTATTACTTAAGGAGAAGTTAACAAACAACAAAATCCGGATATTTTTTGTCTTGGGAATTTTACTGTAGTTACACTTTTATAAACATATTATTTATAAATTATTTATTAATATAAACTAACATAAACTTTACATAGATATTATATCATACAATGTATATATATATATATATATATATAAATATTATGATACGATTATTACAAATTAAGCAATGCTTAGTACTTTTATACCCAAAATGCTCCCCTTTCAATGATTATTTATCAATGAATCATGTTTATTTCATAAACATGTTTTTAGAACTACTAACCATAAAAGTATGAGGTTGAACCATTGACACCAATAATACTTTAATAATATTAATTAATTCTTAATAATTTATTAATTTTATTATAATTACAGCAAAGTTTACTTTTTTCCAAATTTTATCAGTTTCTCTTTCAACTACCGCTAACATATATAGTAATATAATCTTGAATTAGTAACGCATTCGAAAATATTGTATCTCAAAATTTATTACAAACTTCAACTTGAACTTGAACTTCAAAAGCACTTCACCCACCTTGCAATTTTGATTGCTTATTGTGGTTTATTTTATAACAAATTTCCTTCTTTTTCTCCGCGGTGCACTCCATTCTGATATAAAATTACCAACGATTATGTATGCATTATTACATTAGCACTGAGGCATGAAATATAATTTTCTATCTCTTCTCACATAATGCGATATTTCTGTGCTATTATCGGGAGCAGCGTGCCATGAAGTTTAAATAATTAATACAAGCCCACATACTATATTTAACTCACTTTTAAATGCTGTATAAATACAAATATAGAAATGTAGTATGGAATATGGAATATGGAATATGAAATAGTATAATGTGTGCCGGTTTGTTTTGTTTATATTATATAATTTATAACTGTTTACATATTTTACTGAATTTAAGTGGCTTTTGTGTAAACACAATTGTCACATTGTGGCTTATGGCGTACTGGAAGGCACATATGCAATCATTCACGCCTTTTAATGGATTTTACTGTCCTATTATTGTCATAATTTTCAAATTATTGTGGGCTACTCGACAAATATTCCACAATCTTCCACATGACATATTTGTTAATTCAAACTGCAAATACCACACTATTATTAAAAGTTATTAGGCATAGTAACATAACTCAAGATACTCAGATGAGGTAATAAAAGCATTATTGTTGATTATTAATGCTACAAGTGAATAGGATGAATAAATGTAAATAATAAGATACTTTATTTATTTACAATGACAGAAACCTCAGTTCATTGTGTGCAAGCATTTTCAATTAAAACACTTTGAGTAACTCAAACCATACGCATTAGTTGACCAATAATACTTAAAGATATTTAATTAAGCAGAAATCTATTGAATCTATTTACTTATTCTTCTACAATTATTTTTAACAAATACTATTTTTCATTACCACAAAGCAAATCAAGCTAATTTAATTAAAAAAAACATTAATTATTTACCATGAAATCTTCCAGGACTCAGACAAAGCAAAGCACTGATAACACCGTACTCCTACAAAGACATTCTTAAAATTCTCAAAATGTAATTTAAGGTTGATAACGGGTTTCATTACAGGTCATTATGGTTTGAAATATCACCTTCATAAACTACAATTATCTGCTAACTCGGAATGCAGATTATGCCTCGAAGATGAGGAAACGACCATGCACATTCTTTGTGACTGTCCAGCTTTAATAACGCACAGAAAAAACCTGTTTCATAAAGAATTTCTGTCACCAGAACAGATTAAGAACTCTTCTCTAGATTTAGTTCTAGACTTTATTCATAAAGCTTTAAGGGGCTTTGTTTAATCAATAGTGAAACTGGTACAATAGGTCTCTTCTGGCCGCAGTACCGGCTGTTGACCAATTTTCACGCCTACTCTTTTAATAATAATTAATACCATGAAATCTTAAATGTGTCTATATAAAGTAAATAATGTCTTAGTCCAAGAAGTAAAAACGTTACTTGGAATGAAATCTCCCATATTTAATAATAACCAATATTAAAGTCCTAAAAAAGCCTTTAATAAAAAAATATACAACATTTCAAAAACGATTCATTCAACTAACTTTAGGTATAATTTTAGGCTTTGTGTACTCATAGCACCCAATAACACTCAATATTAGCCGCAATTTTTTCTTTCAGAGTTGGTAAAAAACAGCATTAAGTCAGGTTAAATTAAGTTGGCATCACTTTTAAAATATGTTAAATGATTTTTTATAACATATGTTTTTTGTTAAGTTGTGTATAATATGAAATATAAAAATAGTCAACACTAAAAATTAATTAATTTAAATAAAAGTAAACTAAATAAATATTACAAGGGAAATGATAAGGATTTCTATCTAATATATTTAAATTAATTTATTTTTTTATGTATTTGAACTTATTAGTTATTACTGGAATTTTGCAACATATTTGCAGCACACATTCACATTTGCAGCACACATGATTTTTGAATTTGGCTGCACTGAAACTTAAGACGTACAATTTTTATTGCGAGTAAAACCTAACTCTGAAGATTTTAAGAGCATTGTTCTTGCTTCACATGCTTTTTTCGTAAATTGCGAGTATTTTTTTGCTACTCTGTAAGAAAAAGTTACGGCTCTTATATATGTTTTAAATTTTATTCTAAGGCAGGCTATTTTACAAATAACCGAATGTTTTTTATTAACTTCCATATAAAACATGAGGACTATTTTTATGAACCACTGACGTAAAACTCAATTAAATCCGAAATAACAATATCAAAACAATTATTGTAACAATATAGATACTTATATGTAAAGAAATAGAGTTGCAATATGATAAATCAAATTAAATAGTATATAGGTGGTCATTATTTAGTAATTTTATATACAATACTTCATCAACATTGTTGGTGCTTATATACTTTTTTATGGCACCCGGCTTTTGTAGTTATTTGCTACCGTGAAGTTAAAATTTTGACATTGATTTGCCTGCATTGTTTGTATCTTTGTATAAATTCACTTCGTAGATTCATTTATTGTTCTCTCTATTTCCGCTTACTCTTTGTTTGTGTCGAGCAAATGCACATTTCAATTAAGAGTTTTAATTAAATTTATCATTTATTTTTTTAATATTCAAATAGCGCTACAGGTAGTTTATGAAATTGAATCTTTTATCTTAAAATTTTTTGACACAAATGTTAGAGATAAATCTAATGAAAATTGTTTTTAAGTTCATTTTGTTTTTATGAAGTGTACAGTCAATAATGAATAATCAAGTATACTTCATACTATTCTCAAAATCTTTAAAATATACTCACATATTAATTAATTTTTTAATGATAAACAGGCGACATGAAGCTTCATGACGCATAAAGAAAAACTTATTACCGTCTCCCTTTGGCTATACCAAATTAATTTTGCAATATATAATGTTAAATGCAAAAAATAAATTAGTTTAACATTCTTATAATTGTCTTTCTAAGTACATGCAGAGGTAGAGTGTGGAATGATAAATATCATATGAGATAAGCAGAGGTACAATTATCTTTACTACATATTTTATTTACAAAAAAAGATACTTAAGGTCGGTGCTTAATGGGCACTGCATAATTGCAAGACATGCTATATGACTAGGTCTTCCCTATAATAAACTTTGTCACGATTATGGCTCTGAAAACCGTGCTTCATCTTATGTATCAGTGCCTACCTTTAGCTAGAAAAAGATTAAAAATCTTAGGACCCCCTTTCTTTACAGATCTGACTTAGCAATCATCCTAGAAATGACTTAACCAAATTCATGAAATTGTCAAGTTAGTTTACCTCTACCTAATGGGAGAGTCGTTGCCTTTTTCGGCATTGGTCACATACTGACCTTCTAGGCTATGTACAAGCGAACGCTATTTCCTTTGTTACC
>NC_051847.1:177056958-177086608 GCF_002237135.1 Teleopsis dalmanni
GGATAGATACTTGACAATATCCGAAATAGCTGTGTAGTCAGTTCAAGAATGTGCTTGATCAAATAAACTTCTCTTGGATTAGAAAATTTCCTCACCATAACCGCTCTTTTCTATTCGAGATAGATTTCTCGTCATACGATGAGATCAAAATATAATCAATTAATAAATTGGTAAGATTTAAAATCTATAGAGCGAACATATATACACACGTACTAAAACAATCGCAGAATAATGTATCAATGTACGCTGTTTCCTCATAAGCGATATGTGGAATCGAAATTTTGAAATTGTGACTGTTAGTCACTGATATTCAGATCCTTAATATTTCTGAAAGTAATCAGTATTGAAGAAGCAGGATGGCAAAAACATTCTCCAAAATATTTAATCCTACTGTTTGTCAGGCATATTCTATCTATTATGTGAAGACTTGTGAAGATAAAACCAGTTGAAGACTATCAAAGTGACATAAAATCTACGTAGAGATGAACAGATCTATGCTAGTCTTAGCTAGTATCCACTTGTACGAACCACTAATTTTTCAATTAACAAATGTTCTCAGTATAGAAAAAGCAAAATGTTCAGAATAATTATAGTAAATATTCAACAAGTATAAGAATCACAACATCTTTAAATTCAATTAAAACACTAATGTCAGAACTATTGGCCAAAAATTTAACATAAAAGTGCGGTCATTATCCAGCACTTGACAGTTGGCGCTTATTCACTCTAAAATATCCTTTCCTCAAATATGTTATCGATATAAGTAATATAAGGATTAAACCCAATGATTGATACGTATGTGATTCAATCTTTCTGGGTGAAACATAAAGCCTCTGTTATCAGATCCAACGCTTATGGGATATCCAGAATTTTTTTACGTAATTAACTACCTTGTTAACTCAACACCATGGTGTTTTAAACATTCGTATTAAGATAATAAGATGATAGACGCCCCATTAAAATTCCAAAGAACTCTTCCTGTACCTCCTTCCTCCTTGGTAAGAAGCGAGGTCAAGAGATGAGAATGGAAATAATAGGAATGAAATAGTTTACATTTTTTAATTCGCGTTTCACTGTACTGCTTCATATCAGGGCCCGCTTCACAGGCTCGTCTAGCACCTTGCAGCTTCAACCTCAGTGCTTGTCATGCATTACTGCAATTTGATCTTCTGAAAGTGGCCTTTTCCAGTCCCATTTGCGAATATGCATTTCTTCTGTTGCTCAAGCTTACATATTGATATTGGATATTCTCTGGAGCCAATAAATACGCAAAACTCTGAATAAACCAATTACCAAATACAACAATGTCTACATTGATAGACCTAGACAGGCTGGTTGGAGGTGAAGCTTAAATAAATACATTTCTATCAATTGTTTAGCTTTAACTCATAAATAACATATTGCTCAGTTCCTCAGTTCACTTTTTAAACAATTTTAAAAAATTTTATGAATGAATATATTTAATGTTCTTAGTTTATACAACCATACTCCTAACAAAAAATAAAAACTGCTACTGCAGAGACCATGAAAATAATTTAAACCTTATATTATTTAAAATGTAACGCCTATTATCCAATATTTTTTTTAATTTTTTGTACAAATTTCTGATAAAATATAGAATAAATAATAAATTTTTATTTATCCTTTATTATGGGGTTATAAAAAATATAAAACTCAAAAAACTCCTCTCGACTAAAGGTGGTTTTTAGTGCTACTAATTAGGTAAACTGCAACTTAACTCCAAAGTGGAAATACACTTTAAAAAATTAATAAACAAAAAGTAAATGCAAAATTGTTGAAAAGCAAAAAGTTACTTTGAAAGCAAGGCTATTCAATTATAAATATAAATTTTTAATATTTTCATTCATTTTTGTTTTTATATCTTATGCTATTTTTGTGCATTTATTATTTTAAGGATTCCTATAAAGTGTGCTACGAACCAGAACAAAAACTGGAATTACTAAAGAAACAAATTACAACAAATATGTGTAGAAATAAGAGAAGATAAACTGAAAACAAACTCTTCATACTATAATGTACAGATTCAGGTAGTTACTTTGTGTGCAGTCGTTTCTTATCTTAATAATATGTTTTACTCTACACTAACTTATCCTTATAAAATGTACTGTCTTATAAAATACATTCGTTTTTTAATATATATATATAATATTTATTGAGATTAAAATACCGATATGCTAGTGTATACGAAAATTTGAAGATACGATTTTTTTAAATATATAATTAAATATAAATAATAAGATACAAAGAATCTCGAAAGAGTTATGAGAATACATATACAGTTATATGGAAACAAAATATATAAAACATATGCAGTGCATTCATAAATGCAAAAACGTTTCATTTAAAAAAAAAAAAATTTTTTAATTCTCATTAAGTTTAATTGAACAAAGATATATGTAATTAATTATTACAGTTTAGGTTATATTATTTTAATATTTAATTTGTATTCATGGTGTGTTACGGGAATATATTTATTGCTTACATATTTCTTAAAGTGTTTCAATTTATTCTGACTTGTCTCATTAAAAGGTATCCACATATAAAACAGGGATTAAAATAGATGCTATAAAATTTTTTATAATACGTTATTAAATATATATAGGAATATATAAAGCATAATGAAAGAGATTCATATTAATATACAATTAGATGGAAAACTAATAGAACATATACGGCTACAGGAATTCAAATTTTACATTTTTTTTTATAAATTTAATAAATACGGCTAATTCTTCACGTTTATCATTACAACTTTAGTGACATTATTTTAATAATTATTATTGTAAATGAATAATATGATTCATAATACCCTTAAGCAGTACAGAAGTGATTTACTGGTTTAATCATGGGGAAAACACTCCTAAAAATAAGTTGTAAACGTAGTCAAATCTTAAAAGTATTAATATAACTGGACCCTATTATTACTTTTAGATAATACAAAATGTAGAAAATTTGTTTATAATAATATTTGGTATTTGATTATTAGTGATATATGTAGGTATAATAAATTATAAAGAATAAATTATTTGATTATTGTATTTATGTTTTAAAAATATGATATTAGTACAAAAAAAGTTGTACTAAAAATACCCTTTACGTATAATATTACTTTTGTCACAATATACTGTTATGAAGTTACGTATAATAAGTCTCAAAAAAATTATTTACTAATAATTAAATATAATTTAATTTAATTGTTTAATTATAATTTAATTGTTGTAGTTCACTAATTTTCGAAATCTTTCATATTCGTTATCGCAATGTACTCTGAGACTCTTTGCTCCGTTAACGAGGAGTTAACGAAAGCTAGAAGAAGAAATTATTTCATCGCAATATTTATTATCATGTGGAATTTCTGTACGGAGAGTACTACAATAATCCACTAGTCGTAAAAATAGTTGATTTCTTTGGAAAATATAGTCACGTCAAAATTGAAAGAAATTTGTAAATATTGTGGTACTTATTTGAAAACACATTGCCCTTAGGCCAACGTTTTCTAATAAGTGTAAGAGTACAGAAATTATTAGTAAATGAGGACGTATAGATCAGTGATTCACACATATTGAATTATGTTTTATGTAGTTAGGTAGTATACAAAACATTAATTTATGACGGTTGTAATATAAACCTTTACAGGGATTTGTTAGCAACTAACTTTAAATTTAAATAATAATACTACTTTTATCAAATGTCCACATATGGTACATATAATTTTGCTTACTAGATAGCCGTTACAATTTTTTTAGATAGCAATCTCTCTTGTTAGACTGGACATCTCGCTTAGATGTCTTTAGTCGAACAATCAAATATGAATATAGTAACTCCATTGGTTTGTGATGTCCTGAAACATAATCAGACAATAACTTCAGTTCCACCTACTTTTAAGCAAAAACCGAACTATTTACGTTTATAGCCTTTTAGCATAAACACTATAATTACATAATGCTCTGTAATAATGAAACCCACAACCCTCACAGCATCAATTAACATGTCTCAATAAATATTATTTATTTTTCTTATAAGCATATATAAAATAACCAACCTATTTTCAAATTTTTGTATATACCTATTCATAAGTTAAATGGTTCAATGAAACTATTTTATCAACACATTTAAATGCCCATTAATGATATCAACAGCAACACCTACGCCCCTATGAAAATAACAAAAAAAAAAACTCAGAGAATACAATATATAAAAATTAAACATAAATTTGAAAAATAGTAAGAAATTTGCATAATTTTTTTTTTTTTTGAATTAAAATAGATTTGTAACAAAAAAGGTAAATATGATTTTTTTAAGTCATAATTTAAACGTTGGTGTTGAAATCTTTACCATACATAGTGGCGCCATAAACAATAGAGTTGAAGACTAGGTTTAACCTCTTGAATTAACTTAAAACTATAACAGAATCTGATAGTATTTCAGCATAACAATAAGAAGTCGATAAACAAAAAATTTGAAAGCAATTATTTTTCAAAAGATTTTTAGAAAATATCAATGAGTATCTGAAATGCATCCTTATATGCATATATACTTTCCCTATGAATTTCAAACAAATTTGTGATAATTTTGAGCATAACAAATGTGTGAACTCTGTTGGTTATTTTATTTTTATTTCTTTTATTAATGGTGTTTTCATAGGGTAAGTATTATTCTGTAACCATGTGAAAGAGATGCATATTGGAAAGAGGGTAGGTAGTGGCAAGGATATTCCCAACAATTGAACGTTTTCTATTTTTATTTGAGGTTAATGGCATATTACTGTGCCAGAAAGGTTCTTACCTGTTCCTACCTGCACTCGCAAGAAATTACCACTGCAAGTGAGAAAACATTGAATGCAACGCTACAGCACAAAAAAAAAGAAAACAAATGCAAGTGTGGAGTTTTCTTAGAATCGACTTACGAATTCTTCTAATAAATTTGTTGTTCAGAAGTTGTTTGGAATCGAAAAAAAGGAAAAAAATTGAAATGAACAAGTATAAAACTAGAAAACTTATTTTAATTACTTGTACCAAATGAAGCATGCAAATATATATGTATGCACTCGTATGCATGTACATAAATTTCGCTTAAACGTATAAATCCAATTCGGATTTCTGTTGAGTTGTTTTGAAAGTATCTTCACGTTATATGGACAAGACTACTGCTCTATACTGGTTTTAAAATACATTTTTGGTTTATAAAAATTTGATTTTATGCGAAACTCACTCTTTTAAATTCTATGGAAATTGATGCTGCTGCTGCATATGCGGGCGATGAGTAATCCAAAAATTCAACATAAATCTTATTTGATTATATATTAAAGAAATTTTCGTTTTAATTTAAAAACTATATTGCCTGGTTTTATATATTGCACTCCTAGAACATATTTTTTTTTCTTTCATTTATGTTTAGTAAACAGATTTTCTTCCCATGTAATTTAATTTTACAAATAATATTATTTTTCACTTCATAGTGAAATTAAATTCCAATGTAATGTATACACTGGACGTAGTTTAACTTGGCCGCTTGCTTATAAACTTGTTTAGATACACATACATTAACAAAACCACAGTCACTGCGGATAGTGCTTTAAACTCATAAATGGTAGACTTGTTAAGAGAAAAATCACTTTTCAATTTAAAAAATATACGTTAAAATTGGTTTTTACTTAAAAAAAAACATAATAAAATATATTTCTATTTTATTTAGATTAAATTTTTTGTTATTTATAAATAATATTTAATCATACGCATTATTAAATTATTTCATTTGTTATTAACAAATAAAAACTTTATAAACAATTATTTATTCATTTTATAATCTCTTTCAAGTTTATTTAAAGTAAATAATAAAGTATTATTAAGTTTAGTTACTTATTAGTTTTTAATATTAACTTAAATCTGTACACGTTTAAATTTTTACTTAATTTTACAGTATAACGCGGCGAGCACTCAAACCAAACACATCCATCAACAACGCCGTCTCATAGAAAACTACTTTTAAAACTTGTTTCCCATACGTTACAAACGCGTTGTATGCACGCTGTTAACAAATATTTCAATCCATAAGATAGATTTTTAACATGCACATTAAAGCAGTCACTTGTAGATGTGCGAATACATACACAATATTACAAACAAGCACATATACAATTGCAATCCTACTAACATCAAGAAGTGCATTTGTTTAGCCACATTACAAAGTTTAACAGCATGTTGCTAGCAACATTTGCAGTTATGTTAAAATCGCTGTTAGACTTACAGACAGAAGAAATAAGTCATTAGAGTGATTTATATTAATTAAATCGTTTAATGTGTTGTATAAGTATATTACAGTTGTCGCAGTTATGAGTATACAAACGACCTATATTTCTTTAATTAATGCAATTATATTTATGGCAATATTTACGTTTAAAGCTAATATTTTGCTCCACTTTTTAGTAAAGAGATATTTTTAAAAAATTTAATATAGAAATTAATTAACTTTTAATAGATAATTTGGTATTTTACATTTTTACTAGTAATAACAATAATTTTATGTCAAGTGTAATAATATTTTAAGTAAACATTATTAAGATAAATAATTAGTAAACCTGATCGTGGTTTAAAGAAAAGATAATCTTGTAGATTTTGATATTATTTTTTTTTTGTTATTATTTAATAGAAATTTACTATGTATTCTGTCAAATAAGATTTAAGACCTAATACTTTACACAGTGGCGTAACTACAGGGAAGCAACTGGAAGCAACGCTTTCGGGCTCCCGAATTTAGGGGGCCCCACTATAAATTTTTTTATTCATTGTATTTATTTTTAATAAATTCTCAAAAGGGACGAAACGTTTTTTGTTGGAATAACTTCATATTGCATTTTATAAAAGATACGTAAATTTTAAATTTAAAGTACATAATATGTATGTACTTCAAATAAAATATTAAACCTATTTATAAAATAAAAAAGTTTTTCTAAGAAAAATATGTGTCTTAATCGAGAGACTTATATGGAAGCTATATTTAGATTTAAACCCATTTGAAAATAATTTTGTACGTTGTCTTTTGCAAATATCAGTACTGTATACACCAAATTTCATTTGAATACCTTTATTAAAAACGGAGAAACCTCATATCCGATTGTTAAGTTTATATCACAGCTACAAGAAATTGAGGTCCAATTTCAATCAAATCAAATGGTGAAAAGGGTCGGCTCCCGAAAAGTATGTGTGTAAAGTTTCATTCGAAGAGATCAAAAGCGGAGAGAGTAGTTTGAACTAAAAAAGTATATATATATTGTACTGATATATACTTAATGGTATTTCCGACGTTTCCTTTAATGCGTTACGAAAATCTTGACAAACCTTATATATCCTTTCCACATTTTTTCGTGTAAAGAGTATAAAAAGAGGGGCCCCTTAGTATGTTGGTAGGGGCCCCTTAGTTAGAATTTGCTTACAGGCCTAAAAAATGTAGTTACGCCACTGACTTTACAGTTTAGGTAGTTCATCCTGTGGAGAGCTACTCCATTTTTTTTAATTAAAATTTAATTCTAGAATTTGATTTGAAGTTGTTTTAGTGATTAGAAAAATAAAGTATTTGAAAAAACCATATTGGAATTTGTGAATTATAAATATTAAAAACTCATTCAAATTTAAATGAATTTAAATTATTTTACGAAAATGAAGTAAATCTCCTTATCACAGACTCAAACTTCACATAATAATAATTTAAAATAAAAGATAATAATGTTTAAATATCAAAAATGTTAAAAACCTATTACCTCTTTGAAGAACAAGGGCAGATTAAGCATGAAAACACACGGAAAGAAAACTGGCTGAAGACCTCTCCCAACGTCATAAAGAGATTACAAAGCAAAAAGAAATTTTTTAAAAATATAAAATACTTTATTTTATTACTAATGCTATGTAAAAAATATTAAATAAACCGAAATAATTATGAATTACTTAAAATCATTATTATTAATAATTATGTTTATTATTTTACCTTATATACCGAAGACCCATTCGGTCATTAATTATATTACCGAGTGACTTAATCTTTTATATAATTTTCCTACCCTGCTTGAGACATGAGCTGCAATGTTTTTTAGAAATATTTTATATTTATTTTGTATTATACTACAATTGTCTTGAAACGCTTTTCTTAAAGCGTTGGTTTTAATTTCAGAAAGAATAAATTCGTAAATATCCAAATCATATGAGTGCTTGGTGGATAACATTTATTGGGTTTTTCTGACAAAAGTATAGAGAACTTTGTTCAATAGCAAAACAAGAAAAAATAAAATTGTAAGAACAACTTATATGCATAAAATTGGCAACAAATCACACTTAAAAGGTCTTTAGTAACACATTGTAGTGCTTAGTTACTTATTTGGCCAAAATAACCCGTTACCAGGTTTCGGCCTGTCACAGCATATCCCTTCAGACGCCTCTGCTATGTGCGCACCTTCTTCAGTCTCTTACATCAAGTCCAGTTCGTGCTCTCTTAACTTGATCACAGCACTGGAGATACGGTCTACCTCTATCCTTTTCTTCTCCAACTACCACTTCAAATTCCTTTTTCGCTGAAGCGAAAAGTATTTTTCATCCATTCTCTCAGCATGATCAAACCAGTGAAGCCGTCGGTTAGAGAAACTAACTCAAAAAGATTACATTGTCATTGTGCAATCGCTCAGGAAAGAGGGAAGGTTGATTACTATCTGATTACTTAATGAAAAATATTGTTATTATGTGCTATCATCTAAACAAGTTATTGTTATCAGATAGGGTTTAAATTCCTATTACAAATTTTAATTTAATCTATATATTACTCTGTCTTCGAAAAATTTGAGATAAATAATCTCCTTAATAATAAAATAATAAATACAGTAAGAGTTAGAGATGACTAACAATTACACAAAAAAAAGAAGAAAAAGAAGAAAAAAGGAAAGAAAAGGAAAGAAAAAAAAAGAATAAGAATGATTAACGAAAGAATGATTAATGAAGTATTAGTTAATCATAAGAATGATTAACTAATACTTCAATTATACTAAATAAAAGAGACTACTTTCAGCCTAAATCTAAGTAGTAGAATCTTGATGCTAGTTTAAAGTTAAGATCATAAATCATCTGGATTTAGATTAGTTATTAAATAGCAATAAAATCCATTCATAGATCGAATGTAAATTTAATATTATGTTAATAGTTTTAATATTATTTTAGTTTTAATAAACATGAAAGTTATGATTTTATTTTAAGTGAAAGCAAATGTTAGAAACAAAATAAATATCTTTATAAATATTAAAAAAAGTGTATATCTCTGTAGTATATTCATAGTTTCCTATTTAGAATCATAAGGCTCTCCCACATGTCAAATTTGTTTAATTATTAACTAACCGGGTATCTATCAGTGTCTCTTACAAAATCTTGAATTAAAAAAGTAAATGATCCAGAACAAAAATATAAGTCATCGCAATATTTCCACTCTCCTATAGCCTAATTGTACCTAAACACATATTGACTCTTAAACATGCTGATTTATATAAAATATGTAACATTTATCGATGAGCCCAGAAGATTCTCTTAGGATTTCCTGATTTTTAACATATTTCTTTATTAATTGTTTTTAATATTTCTTATTCGATTTTCACATAATTATTATTTAATTTTCTTTATTAAAAATAACATGATTGTTTTTTTTTCATGCAGAAAGTGTTTATAAACAAATTCATCTGCTTCATGCAGTTCACTTGGCTTATCAATAATTCTTGCCCAGCAGCATGTATAGCAACATGCCGGCTAATAATCAGCAACATAAGGTGTTATTGTTTTGCCGGCAAAATACTCTTTTGATTTTTTCCTTTTTTAAATTTCGAATTCTATTTACTGCGCAAGATCCATAATAATTTTTTTTATTAAAAATATTAAAGTTTGTCGTTTTGGTTCGTAATGGTTATAAGCACTTTCTTTATATGAATTTATTTTATTTTAACGCGCCTGAATTCGGAAGACGGAAGCGATTTGGTATTCTTAAAAAGATTGACTTCAAACGTTAATGCTTTTAAGCTCTCAAAAAATTTTATTTCATAAAAATTGAAAATTTATACCCAGCATTTAAGATGGTTCTGTTTTTATATATGGAAACATAATATATATCATGTACATATCATATGTGTAAATATGACATTTGTGGGAAATGCAAGAATAAATAAAACGGGCAAAGCATTTGATATAGGAAGATATTTGGAATAGGTAGATATTTGAAATATGTAGGTATTTTGAATAGGTAGGTTCTTGACTTTGAAGAAAGTGATTTCAATATTTTATGATAATACAACGTTAACACACTCCAAAATAACTCAGGCCTTGTTAAACAGTTTAGATATTTCTTTAAATGATTAAATTTTTATTATTATTTTAATTTATTTTAATGTTCAAAGGTATCCACAGGATAATCATTCTTTCAATATTACATATGCTTGGTCTATAAGTTCTTATTCAGTATGTTATTACAGTCTATCGTGATGGTCTGCTGGAAGACTGACTCTAGAAGCAAATTCTTCTTGCAGACCAACTTATAAGTGAAAATTGAATAGTACGTAATAACATAAAACAAATTGCTAGTTAATTGCGATAAAGTACAACCTCTATGTTTAATAAGATTACTAAATATAATGCGGTGAAAAAGTGAAGGTCTGAACGCAAACCAAAATTCAAAACAGCATGGCTTGTAAGACCAACCGAAAAGAGACCCTTCTCGAGTTAGTGCGAAACGATTCCTGTGGGAATAAGAGTTTCTGAAAAGCGACTGGTTTAGTCCGTATATTACAACTTATTATGTTACAGAGAAAGGCACACCATTCCGTCGACGATCAGTTTGAAGGTGCAAAAAGATTCCACCTCCACACCATAAAACTTCCCTAACTATTTGAGTAATAAAAAAAAAACTGATCAGTTTCTCTTCTTCAGTTATTACATTCATCCCTTCGTTTATGACACTTGTTATTATCCTAAGCGCTTAACATAAAGGGATATATCACTACAATTAACGTAATCTACTAGTATTTCTAACCACCAAGCATACGTAGTAATAAAACGACTCATTATTTTTAATTAAAATTAACTTTAACTCGACTCATATGTTAAAGTTAAATAAGCATTTACTATTATCTAACAGTTAAAGCAACAGACGAACCCTAGAGATGTTTGCCTCCCTGAATTCATTTCATTTAAATAAAATCTTGAAAATCTTACTCCGAAGGTATATACCTATATTCATTTGTTAGATTTCGTTTATGAAGCAAATGCACTGCAACTATAGCCTCGACTGTCAACCTATTTAACCCATTCGTACTCAGTTTTGCTGTGGAACGTCAAATGCATATGAGGACGTTTTGTTTAATTATTAATAAGTGTTTGTTTATACACAGAACGACAGATAGACAGATAGACAGGCAGTCCAACAAAAACAGACTATAAATCTACTATATGCAAATTCAAAATTTCAACAGCGACATTTCTGCATTGCAAATGAAAAATTATACTATTTTTTTCTTATATGAATATTTCGCATTGTGAAAAAAAGGTGTAGACAAATCCACTCTTATGTATGTAAATTTCATACTTTAAAGATACTTTTTATCGTTACGATATTTAAAATGAAGAATTGACAAATGTTGATGTACTCAACAATTGTCATTCAAGTAATTTATGCAAAACGTAATGTGACATTTACTTAAGATTTTTAAAAATTACAAGCTTCGAAGTGAAGATCTTGAAAAAACTGAAATTTATTTACAATTTTACACAATTTTATGCTCTTAAAGTGTATAGCTACAATGTGCTTCATGACGAGTAACATTTACTCAAGCCTAATAGTTTTGATCAATTTTGATATGATTTATAAAAAAATTATTTATTGAGGACAGAAAAAATATAAATTCTTGTCTATACTATATTGATAAGAAAATATGTATCTTTTTTTGAAATAGTATGAAATATTAAATAACAGAGATCCGATCTTCAAATGAAGAATTTTATTTTTATTTAGATACTTAGTAAAGAATGTGACTTAAATACTAAGGAAGATCTAATTCAAACTTAACAGACGACTTTTCAGCAAAAACATACAACTTTTCAATGTTTACTTACTTACTTATTTGGCCATAACAACCCTTTACCGGGTTTTGGCCTGACGCAACATGTCTCTTCAGGGGCCTCTGCTGCGAACGCGCCTTCTACAGTCTCGTACATCAATTCCAGTTAGTGCTCTGTTAACTTGATTACTCCGCGGGAAATATAGTCTATCTCTACTCCTTCTTCCTCCAATAACTGCTTTAAATACCTTTTTGTTTGGAGCATCTTCATTCATTCTGAATTATATCATTGCTGATATACAGTAATTCAGCTTTATCGCTGCACGAGCGATAAAATTCTGGTGCTACATACTACCAATGACAATATACAACCTCTCAAAGAAGGCCAAAATGTGTCTCATTGATAATTTCCTAATAACATACTTTTTTCTGCTAATATAATTACAGAAATATCAAGATGCCACCAGTATTAAACTTCCAGTCCATATAAAAGTCTGACAATGAGACAAAATACGTATATGACCAAAATATTTATACCCTTCCAAGAGCTATTGGTGTTCTGTCACTGTGGACGTTATGACAGATCCATCTTAATGAGATAATAACATAGCTTTTAATTTTATCCACCGGTAACTTAGTAGTAAGCTCAACTCTGTTCTACTGGAGATATCTCTTTAAGCTATTTTATTCCAAATAATACTTAACACATTTTTAAGAAATTTTTTGTTTTAAAAGTTCATAACAAAAAAATACTATACAAACATTGAAATGAATTCAGACAAATGACTATTACAAATTATCTTGAAAGATCAAATTTCAAAAGAAAGAAAGTTCTAGTATTCAAGATTTTTCTGTAACCCAAAGAACAGCAGAAATTGAATGAACTTGGCTATTCTATTAGAAGAATGTTAATTCCAAACATGTAACTTCGATTGATACCGGTGCAATTTATTCGTTTTGAGAGTCTTTTAATATTGAGGAACTTATCGACTTTAATGATATATCTTTAGTTATATGCAGGAGAATGCAGAGAAATTTATGAGATCAAACATTTCTTCATAATTCATTGTCTGTCAATAAAGCCCCCCATTTAATCTCTTGTGGCATTTAAATCAGGGAGTGCGATTTTCGCGATCATCGTACCTAAAATATGGAGATCCGATCAAACTTGCGTTGTATGTTTTAGAATAAGAACCAATCCTATTTTGTTAAGTTTTTTCCACATTTTCTACACATGTAGGATCAGTTACGTGTAAAAAGGAAATTGAGTTATTCTATATAGATCTCCGCGTTCCAACTGTCTACTGAATAACTGTCTATGAGTGATTTGAAGAGAGTAAGTTTTTGTCATTGAAGATAGAGTTATGATTCCAATTGCCTACTAGGCACCTGTGCATGTTAACTTCCTTGATGAAGCTTAATCGTAGTATAAGGTTTATGCTTGTTTGAAACCTCTTTATTTGTGCGTTATTAAAATAATGACATTATCCTGATTGTTAGTGGTCTCAGCACTTTGTGAATATGCATAACAGCAATCTATTAAAAGTAATTGATTCTTATAACATAATTTTAAAAAGTAGATGAGTTTTATGAATACAAATCTTATAGTTAAATGTTTCTGATTGCAGATAATTAATTTCGACAATAATAGTTCAATTAAGATTTTTAATTTGCTTTCAATTAAAATATTGTTTTAAAATGTAATCCATTCCTCGAAAAAATGATACCAGAACACCTGTTGTGTCTATTTTCAAGCCTGGCCAAAACTAGGATTACGTTTTTGGAAGCCGCCTTCTTTAATACCCCTTTTGGCGATATCTCCAGTATCAACATTGGCTAGACTCTAGCCCTTATAAATTATTCTGGCTAGTTCTAATTCGAGCTACTTCTACCCACTATTACCAGAGATTCAAAATGGGTTTCTTTGCAAATTGAGGAGGATTCGTTTCGAGGAGGATTCGTTTCTAACTTATAGTCTATTCACTACTGTTAAAAGTAAATTTGCATTTTTAAATTGAATTTTTAACAGCTTCTTGCAAAAAATATTCACTACTAACAAAAGGAGCTCTGCATTTTGTGAAAATAATTTTTTACAGCTTTCATCAAAATTTAAAAATTAACATTATCATTTTCAAGAATTTCCACGAGTTCCATGAGGTCTTGGATATCTGCAAAAGTAATCCATTAAAGAAATTTAAAATGTTGCAGTCCATGCGCGCCTATGAAAATTTCCAATTCAGTGGTCACTATGGTTTCAAATTATGTATAGTAAATGAAAAAATATCTCAAATATTTAAATTTTATCTCAACAAAAATGCAATTCGAATTTTCCATTAAAAATTTAAACCTCATTTTATAAAGTTTTCCTTATTCTGCTTTTCGCATTCAACGTACTACGTTCCATAGTCATAACTTATACTATGTGGTCTCTTTGGCCACTGTAATTATTTTATACCCGGTAATCCACGTGAACTCCACCTCGCACTGTGGTTTTTCACAGATTTCAACTCCGCAACTTGTAAAACTCATTAAAAAAAAACTCAACTTGGCATTTTTTGCATATGGAAAACGTAAGGAAATAAAAATAAATGGAAAAGTTTATCATATCAGTTGGAAGCAATTATTGTCCGCAGAAGGATAGCGAGGACAATGAATACAGGTACGTTTTTATTATGACAGCTGAAGTTGTATTAAAGTGCGCAACTCCGATTCACAACGTCATGCAAGAGGTCCTATAGCGGGTAGGAATGGCTGAATCTGCGTTTATTCCTGTTGTCATAAAGGTTAACGTAATTAAAATGGAAAATTTGTATGTAAATCTCATTCGAAAATATTGACACAAAAGGATTTTCAACTGCATTACAAAATTTAATGGTACTTTCATTAATTAATTATCAAAAACTGAAATTGCACATGAAAAGGACATTATTAGGGGCTTTTATAAAACTTGATTGACAATTTTAACATGTCAGACGGCGGAATTCAGACATATATACTTATATATGTATATGTATAAGCATATATTTTGTATATATACTTACACAAAATAATGGACAATAGTTTGAGAATATAAAATGGATATTAACAAAGTGTTTTTCGTTGAATTGAATAAATATCATTTTAATAAATTTCTATAAAAATCCATTCATTTAAAAACCAATTCGCGTGTTTAATTAATGTCCACAAGGGAACTACAAATTGCCTGACCTTAAACTTTGTTTCCGTAGAATCATACTGAACTTAATAAACTAATAATAATAAAAACTACTTTATTATTAAAATTTCACAACTTCAAAGCTATAGTAACGCCCTCCGTCTAGTATAGCAAACTTACCCTCACATCAGACAGAATTCTTAGAAATTTATCTTATGTCGTTTTGAAGTGAACCCTCAAATTCAGTTGGCAGAAAATTGAAGATACAATACTTTTGAAAATTTTCAGTTGCGTATAAAATTCTCAAAATCTTCATTGTTTTCTCCTCTCCCACTCAAGCATATTTTCCTTGGCGAAGAATTTTTTAATTCCACATTTCTTAGCTACAGATTTCGACAACGGAGCACCGCTAAGGACAAATCTAGTGTGTTCAGTGCCAGGTTTGCTAAACAAACGTAAACAAACAAGTTCAAATCAGTTTTAATGAAAGTGAAGGCAACGAAGTGAAGTACAGATAAAAACTTTTGCCAACAAAAGATACAAGCACTACAAAGAGACGATAAGTGCAAGACAAACAATTGCAATTGCCATTGGTATTGGTATTGGATCAGGCACTGGCATTCGCATTGCCACTTGCACTGGCACTGGGACTGGTACTGGTACTGGTACTGCACGGTTCAGTGGATGCATACGTTTCTGTTGAGGACGTCAGAGCAAAGGCTTGCCGGTGCAAATATTTGTGATTGCTCTTTTGCACTTCACAAATTAAAGGTGTGCTATTGTCTTTTGTAGTACAAAAATTTTTTAATGATGAGTCTTTGGCACTTTTCGCTGCGATGACATTTAAGAATTGCATGACATTAAAGGACATATTGCTTAGGAAGAGAAAAATATTCATGTGGTCTTTTTTTTCAATTTTTTTAAATGTAATAAATGCATTTTTAATATAAACTATGGACTGCTAGTTACTTAAAGAGAAATAATAACTTTTTTATATATATGAGATGTAATAACAATCTCCTTATATTCTCTACTTCCACCCTATGCCCTTACTAAGAGCGGTTTCTTTACCCAAAGCATAATACACAAATACATTGCATTAATAATGATAAATACATTATAAATACACCACAAAAGGAAAGAATAATAATTATATATTCTCTACCAACTAAATAGACAAATGAAATAGAATAAAGTGTATCCATGGTTCTCAAGTAGTTTAGACCCAAGAAGATCTTAAAAAATTTGTATTGTTTATTCTTTCTTTCCTAAAAGCGAAATAAAGAAAAGCTTTCAACCTCAATAAAATTAAGAATCACTATCAAGTAATAAAAGAAAGGAAATCTATCAACCTTAATGAAATTAAGAATCGTTTTGATTTCGAGAATTCTGGGGTAATTTAGTAGAAAGATTGAAAATACAGATAACAGTATTATTATCATATACCTAATTTAAAAAAAAACTAGTAAGTAGAAGTAAAAGAAAGCAAATCTGTCATCCTTATTGAAATTAAGAATCCTCCAAAACTAAATTACTTATGCTTGGTAATTGTGATCTTGATAAATCTGATCGTATCATTGAAGACCCATATTATGTAAGAAAACAGACCAAATAATAGTATTATTTTCATATTCCTTATTTATTTGGCCAAATACCTAGTAATAAGCTAGTAATTAGAAGTAAAAAAAAACAAATCTGTCATCCTTAATGAAATAAAGAATTATTTTGATTTCAAGGGTTCTAGGAAAGATGAGTAAAATGATTGAGAACACGTAATAGTATTCTTCTCATATTCTTTATGCATTAAATGGAGTGAAAGTGTCCAGATGCACTAACTTGGAAATAATAATAAGTAAGAACACAACCAGTCAACATTAATTAGACTAAGAATCTTTTAAAAATCTTGGTATGCATAATTATTCTAAATTAGAATAGTAAGAACTAATATTTTATAACCTGTCGAGCTACGAAATTCCTCTCTTAACTAGATTTATTGTACGATGAATAAAAAAAATTGAGCAATCAGATATATTAATTTAATTCCAGTTAAAAGTCATATACATTGTGACCGAAAGGTTTTCGGAGGTTCTCATTTAAAATTCGCGCGCTGTATATTTTTCGATATTTTAATTTATGTATTTGGCAGCACGTCCTTAATACTATGCAAAAATGAGCGCGACTGTCGGACAGTTCGTTTACGGCAGCTGTTGAAACCAGTTCACCTCAGTAGTGCGTTGCGAAAAAAACAATGGAAAAAAATATTGAACAAAGAGTTTGCATCAAATTTTGTTTTTCGAACGAAATTTCGTGTGCAGAATCGTTGCGAATGCTACAAAAGGCTTATGGGGAATCAGTTTTATCGAAAACTCAAGTTTATGAGTGGTACAAAGCCTTTCAGGACTGTCGTACGACCGTCGAAGACATGCCGCGTTCTGGACGACCTTCGACCTCTACCACCGACGAAAACATTGAAAAGGCAAAGGAAATCGTGTTCAAAAATCCTCATGTGAGTGTTAGAGAGATAGCACGAGAGCTAGGCATCGGTCGTGAGATGGCTCGTTTGATTTTGGTGGACAATTTGTGTATGCGACGTGTCAACGCCCGGCTTGTTCCGATTCACCTCAATTTGTTCAACATTATCAACGATTTTAAGGCCAAACATTCAATAAATACCATCGAACAGCCACCGTATTCACCTGATCTTGCACCGTGTGACTTTTTCCTGTTTCCCAACCTCAAATTACCACTCAGAGGAACGCGTTTTGAATCCATAGAAGACGTAAAACAGAATTCGCAGAGGGAACTCAAAGCCATACCGGAAAGCGCCTATAAAAAAAGTTTTGATGATTGGAAAAACGTGGCATTTGTTGTCCTTCTATGGAGCATATTTTGAGGAGATAAAATAAATATTGATGAAGATTAAGAATTTTGCGTTTTATTTATTTATGACCGGAAACTTTTCGGTCACAATGTAGACATCCTATAGAAGTTGAAATAGAAACAATTCAGTTTAAATACAATAAATATAATCCTATATAAAGAAAAACAACTTAAAATTGTTGAATATTTTAATGTAAATTAAAATATTTACTTTAAAATTAATTTATTTCAAATTTACTAAGAATAAAATTAGTTTATTTCCAAAAGTATTTTTAAATTAGGCTTATAGTTAAGATTGCTAATAAAGATTTGTGTTGCACCCTGTATCCTCTTATATTTAAAATAAATAAGTTCACTATTTGTATCTATATTAAAATAATTGTGTTACATATTATATTTTATTTTATACTGTATTTATTATATATTATTATATAGCCATTTGTCTGGATATTTTCTTTTCAATGACACTTATTCAATTGTAAATTTATTGTCGTTTGAATTATAATATTCTTTTGTAGGAATTATAGGCAAAAGTTAATTTATTTATAAATTTATATGATATATTCAATTTAAAAGAAAGCACATTTGCGATAATTGTACCAGTTAAAAACCAGCTAGAATTAATATAATTATTTAAATATATATAAATTTAAAACGCAACATATGAAATTTAATACTGTAAATGAATGAGAATTTTATTTTAATTAAAAATTAATTTTAATTAAAAACAATTTGTATCTTATAATTATATTTTATAATAATTTGTTTTATATATATTGCATATTACTCAATTGTGGTCGAATGTATAACAGTTACAGTTTATACCAAACGTAAGCACTAAACAAAGCATAATGCAACCCTGTCACATATGAAAATGAAATAAAAAAATATTGTTTGACAGTTAGTTTTCTGACTTAAGGTCATATTAAGTATAAAATAATCAACAAATAATTTAAGTTACAAATGGTTAAACAAATATTAATGATATGTTTAGGTAAATTTCAAACTACAAAAAAATATCACAACAATTAATAATCATGCTATAATTAGGCAACATATGCCGTTCTCCTATTGCGGAGGCTGTTATGGTGGACACAATTTCCAAAGCCGGTCTGTCGAACGAATGGAAGGTTGATAGTGCGGCAATTGGTGGGTGGCATGTTGGAAACTCACCAGATCAGCGTGCACTTAGTACTATGAAAAAGCATGGGCTACCATATAAAAATAAAGCACGACAAATCACTTCTAAAGATTTTAATGAATTTGATTACATTTTTGGAATGGATGATGAAAATATGAGCGATTTGGAAAGTCGCGCACCTGCGGGCTCCAAAGCTAAATTACTTATGCTTGGTAATTTTGGTCTTGAAAAATCTGATCGTATCATTGAAGACCCATATTATGTAAGAAAATAAAAATTATTGATAAAAATAAATGCCAATCATATTTATTTTTGTAGCAAAGAGGAGATGCTGGTTTTGAAAAGGCCTATCAACAATGTGTCATTGCCTGTGATGCTTTCCTAAAAGATGCTGTTGCTAATAAACTTTAATTTTATTTAATTACTATTTTATTGTTACAGAAAATTTATTTTAACAAAGTTGTTAGAGTGATTATTTAAAATAAATCAAAAAAAATTATTGTCAAAATTCATTTGTCATTTTACCATCTGTTGGGTAAGTATGGTATACGAGTAAATATCGACTTGGGCTAAAATGAAATTATTATTCGTGTGCATTGGTGAGTGTTTATTATATTAAATACGTTTAATATTGTAATAATAAGAAATATGTTTATATAATTTAAGGAAATACATGTCGCTCACCAATGGCTGAAAGTGTTATGAATCATTACATAAAAGAGCGCAATTTAGACTGGGAAGCAGACAGTGCCGGTTTAAGAGCATGGAACGTTGGTTATGCGCCGGAAGAACGCTGTATAAAAATATTATCCGAAAATGGACTTACTACAGCCCATATAGGACGAGAGGTAGAATTTTATTTAAAAAACTGACTACAAAAATTTTGTGATGAAATACTTAGTAACGTATAAGACAAAAACGTTATGTATATAATTGGAACCGATTTAACTATAATTATACAATATATATGTTCATATTTTCTTAAATTTTAAATCCGTATAACTTGCATAACCAATTGTTTCCAATATTTACAAAATGGAACCGTATATTGAGTTAAGCGTGTTCTAATCTATAAATTTAAAGTTTTTTTTTATAAAATATTTAAAAATGTTTTAATAACATATTTTTAAAATAGATAAAAATTGATGATTTCTATTTATTCGACTACATATTTGGAATGGATGAGAGCAATATGCACGAATTAAATGCTATAGCTATCGCAGCTGGTGCCAAATGCACTACCAAAATTGAATTGCTAGGTTCGTATCTTGGTCGTGAGGAAGATAAAATAATACATGATCCTTACTTTGTAAGTCGAAGAAAATTTTTGTATTAATTTAAATTAAAAAATACATATTTTTAGTCGACTGGCTTACAAAGTTTTAGATGCGCATACGCCCAAATATCGGAGAGCTGTCAGAACTTCATTAAAAAACATGCATTGCAATAGACTAAAATATACTTATGAACGTATGTACGTAAAGCTAGTGGATACTCGGTCAATAATTTTTAACTATAGTTGAAAATTAAAGTGTATTTTATATAAATATATATAAATTTCTTATATTTAATAAAGTGTTATATAGGATATTAAAATCTAGTTGAAATATTATTATTTTTTTAATAATATTAAGCTTGCTACCGTGGTACTAGAACCTAACTTAGGCACAAATCAGCCACGTCAACCTAACTTAAGTTACGCTTAAATATCTGCTTAATTTTGTTCATTTCACCGAACATTGTTCATGAAATAATTTTAATATAACATAATTGTTCAATATATAAAATTTATAAATAATTTGCAAATCATAATATTATAATCGTAAATATTTTACAATTATCAACTATATCATCAACTACTTACTTTACGAATATGAACTATACATTTACTAATTTAAGTCAAAAAATATATCTACAAAGTTCTATCTTCGAAATAATTGTGAGAAACCAGTAAGTTAAATCATTCTTTGAAGTGATTGTGAAAAGTAGCAAGTGAAATCTTTCATCGAAATGATTGTGAAGATCTAGTGAGTGGACTTTTGCTAAATTGTCAAATAATGTGGATACAATACTTCAAACAAGGAAGAAATAATATGTGAATTATGGGGTTCTACTAAAGAGGTTTTCAATCTAATGGACTGATGATAAATATAAGTACTATCAATAATTTACATATTAATTAGTTGATATTATCGATTATTGATGTTATGGACTTTGAAAGCTTACAACTATTAAATTTATTTCCGCAGTAAAAAACCATTCTAACGATAACCCAGCTTGAACAGAACTCAATAAAGGAATGAATGCAAGCACCAATAATTAAAACACTTTGGAGACAAATTTGAAGATCAAAACTAAACAAAACAAGGCAAATGTTTGAAGGGCTATGTAATATCATAAAATAATGTATATGCTATAAAACAGTCACTATACAACAGAGTTTAATGTGATCAAATTGAAATGGTGATACTGCCTTTATAATAATTAATTATAACTAAATATATGGTAAATACATGAATTTAAAAAAGTTAGGGTGCAGAAGACATGAAAATTTATACTCGAGCACTTTGTTAATATATTCTATTTGAATAGAACACATTGAGATTACGATGTTTGTTCTCATATTTAATTTATATAGCAAAATATATATAAAAATCTCTGAACACAGTAACAACAAGAAATACTGACAGCATTTTGACAAAAAAAAATATTAGACATAAGGAAATAAAAACGTAGATAATTATATTGTGGGTTAAAGAATGTATTTAGTATATAATGTTAATAAATTCTTTAAAAAAGATCAACAACAAGTCCCATTAAAACGCGGTTTAAAAATTCATCCCAGGATTGTTCCAACATATCAATTGCGTCAGTTAATTCTACATCATTTAATGCTGAATACTTTAAAGAATTCCAAACTAAAGACTTTAAAGTTTTCAGACCAGAATAATTAGGTGCCAAACTCATAATTGCATAATAAAAATCATAACTAAGGCCTTTAGCATTCCAAAAACCTGGATCGTCATTAGAAATAACTATTGGCATATCATCAGCTAAGAAATAACCTGCTGGATGGTTTCGCAAATCCCAAATTAAATCCAATACTTGATTTGAGATAGGAGTCACTTCTATACCAATACCACGTTCTTTCACCGTCTTCATTAGCACAGGATGTTTAATTAGTGCAAAACCATGACCAATACGTGTGGTATTTAATAAAATTGCATCCACTAAATTCAAATCAATGGAACTACCATACCAATCTGTAAATTAAAAACTTATTAATAGATATTAATAACAGTATATATACAGACACACTTGTTTCCCCAGCATGAAAGAAAAATTTCGCAGTTTTCGGTACGTCTTGTAAAATGGTTGAGAAAGTATGCAAGGCTTTACCTTTATCTTCTTGACCAACCAAGTCAAAACCAACAATAAAATGAGGATACGCTTCACTAAAAGATTAATAATTATATAATAGATAATAATTAAATAAAATAATTAATATAAACTTACTGCATTCGCTTAAACACTTCGAATTCATTTCGTATACTTTCTTTTTCCGCACCACGATGTGTCGAGTATATAATTTTGATACCAAGAAAATCAGGATGTAATTTTTTGAAGTCTTCAACAATGCTTATTAGAATTTGAATTGTTTCATCGGGCTTTTTATCATTTCCATTCGCATCATAAGTCTTAAATTACTTAAAATATAATATCTACACTATTAGTTCTCTAGTTTTATACCTTTTTAAAACGCATGCGGATTTCAGCATACATTATATTATCCTGGTACATCTCTTCCAACATCCGCCAATGGAATGCTCGAAAAGCGGGTTCGAATTTTATTGCATCTCCCAATGTGTCAAACATATTTTGAAACTTCGTCCAAACTTTTTCGTCTGTATTATACTCGACTATAAGCGATGAGTTTAAATAAATATGAAAGTGGCTTTAAATTAATTGAAAAAAGCTTGCTTCATATTAAGTATCATACTAAGTATCTTTGGTATAAACCAAAATTCACCTACAGAGTAATGATAAATGGCAATCTGACCCTACAACCAGCTCAAAAACTTATCAAAACCCAACACTTCTATAGTATCACTGATCAACTAATACTATAAGAATGATACTAGGAATAAATATGCAATACTCCTAAAGGGTCAATATTCAACGATTATGAATTTCAAACTTTACTTTATTATTGAAAATTAATTGAAAAAAGAAATAGTTTTTATAAAGATAGAGTAAATTTTATAAAATTAAAGTCTAACACTAAACCTTATATTATATCATAGATTCTATCATATAAAGTGTTTGTATCTCTGTTAGGTAGTAAGATATAGAATCGTCTTTTCACTAATAAATCTTTATATATGTATTAATAATATTTAACGTTTTAGAACTGAATTTATATCCCTTTTAATTAAACATTTAAAGAATTTTTCATCTTTATTTTTAAAAAATTATTAAATCCACCATATAAAAGAATAAATCCACCATATATATATATACCATATATATAAAATAAAAATTTAAAAAAAAATTTGTTAATTAAAAAATTTAAAAATTAAAATTAAAGTCAATTTAAAATTTGTTAAATTGACAAAGTTAAATTAATATGTTACATTATTTATATATATATTTATATGTTTCATATAATGTGTAACATATTTCTATTAACCTTTAAGTCAATTTAACAAATTTTATCCCTATAATACATATATTTAAAATATTTTTCTATTTACATTTTTTAAGAAATTAAATATTTCATTATTTACATACTTACATTCCGGTGATTCAGTATGTAAATTAATTTTTTGTTCCAACACTTTATCATATCGTACACTACTATTCATTCTTTGTCGTTCCACATCCAAATTTTCGTATCTTGTTCGACATTTGTGTTTCCCCATATTTTCACGAAATGTCAAAATAGTAATTCCATTCGTATTAACACACTTCTTCATTCCTCCCATATAACTTAGGTTTTTGATAACCCAATTAGAGCTAACAGAAGCGGTATTATGAACATGCAGTATGGCACCCTTAGGCATCTCTCTAATAAATTGAAATACTTTGCTGCGATCTATAAGAGGTTTGGCTTTGAAAAAATGCATACCAGGTGTATTATGGTCGGGCCTTTCAAAATTTTCAGATAGTTCTAACAACTTTAAACGCATAAATATATCATTAACTTGTTGCTCCTTTTCACTGAGCTTCATATTGCCACCAGAACTTATGGACTGTTCCTCTGCTATTAAGGCATTTCGTTCTTTCTCATAAACTTAAAAATAGAAATAAATTAAATTACTATAATGTACTAAAAAAATTTAAATATTTGAAATGTTTTAAGTACATGGATTCACTTTGGGCTTAGGTGCAAATATGGGATCTTCGAAAAGAACATTGTTGATTTCATCTCTTGGTTGTT
Source organism: Teleopsis dalmanni (assembly GCF_002237135.1). NCBI lineage: Eukaryota > Metazoa > Arthropoda > Insecta > Diptera > Diopsidae > Teleopsis > Teleopsis dalmanni. Next base: position 177,081,665 of record NC_051847.1, read on the forward strand.
CTATTTCGCTTACAACTATAGCTACTCGTCCATCTAAATCGAAATTTGAAAAGATTTTAAGTATATGGAAATAAATCTTAAGACGAGTCACTGCTTACCGATGCCTTTTAGTTGATTTATCGCAAGGTAGAGCAATAATTTAATTGTTAATAATTTAAACATTTTTTTTTGTTGAACTGCAAGAATTAAAAAAAAGATCTTTAATTGTTGGTAATTTAATTTGTTTATGCAAATTATTTATTTTTCATGTAATATTAAGAGACATTAGGAAGACTGCAGTTATTGTAATGCATTATTAATATTATTTTATTCAAATTACATGTTTATGTGGTGTCAGAATGCCATTGTTCAGAAGGCAGATGATATAAGAAGCGTCTTATCAATTAATATTAGTAGAACCTGTTACTATATATATTTTTATTAAATACTTATATCAAGGGCTAGAGAGCTTTAAAAATTTTTATTTAAAAAAACACTTTTTTATTTAATTGTCTGCAATGAAAATAACTATATGTTAATTAATAACTACAATAAAATCTTCTTTTCTTTCATGGTTAACAACTAAATTAGATATTCCAGAGAATTCATCGTTTATCTTTGTCAATTAATCACATAATAAATATGAAATATTTACACAATCCAATGCTTGGTGTGAGAATAATGATTACTTTTTTCTAAACTTTCAAGAATAACTATATGTAATCCAAAAGATGACAGTATAAAAAGTCAACTCTTGATAAAAATGTTTAATATTTACGTTATATATTCGCTATAATAGGATAAAGTACATATATAGTATACTTAAGATCACTACAAGATAATTTCCTATATAGACTTTTTATATAATTGGATCATTTTTAATGAATTTATCAGAAAGTTTTTTATTTATTTTTATTTACTCCTATTTGGTTTAAATTAATTTAAAAACAAAACAATATTAGAGCAGTTTTGTGATATATAGAAAAAATATGTATTCTCAAGTTAAATCTAGAGATTGTCCGTAGACATTTTTTTGTAATATAATTTTATATTATTTTTTGTGAATTTTGTATAGTAACGTTTTTATAGTTCTCTTAATACTTCTGTTTGTTTTAAGAAATATTTGATTATAAGGGGTTGAGTTGGTAACGAGATGTGCGACACCCTACATCTTCCTTTCTTTCCCTTATACCACATCCATGTTTTCTGACTAAGATAAATCTAGACCTTTAAGCACTAAGGTCTGACACAACTGCAACAATAACAAATTATGACCCATAAACTAAAAAATGTAGTCAATTAACAAAATGACGACAAAAATAAACTTCTGCTCTGGACAGCCTGTTGACAAAATACCAAATCAGTGATCCCGAGAGCACAAACTATCGGACATCTGGATGATTTTAATGGGTTGAAGAGTCTCACACTGACATACTGGAATATAATTTCACACACTGTCCTCCGGGTCAGTGATGGAAATCATCTCCGTTCAATCCTCAAAGGTTATTTTAGTTGGTTAAAGTTTCATATTGCTATATAAAACTATGAAAACTTTATATGGCTTACAGCGAAAGTATAAAAATGTTGGCGGTGTAACGAGAACAAAATCTAGAACAGTCGGTATTGGTATTTGTAGACGGTAGACATATCAGCAAATGTAATTTTTTAAGTAAAAATTCATTCATCTAGAAATTCCTTTATACAAGTTATACTTCAAATTATACTTCTACTAAATTGTATTACTAAAACCGCATACAATAAAAAAACTCTATATATTTGACATGAATTGAGCACTAATTGCTTGCATAAGTGGAATGAAAGGGTTTGTTTACTTTATTTTAGTTTAATTCAATACACAGTGCGATATTTTGGATGTTTTGACTTAATTAATTTTGTAAATGATAAATGATTGATTATTGATTATAAAATTGATTATTTTGATTTATTATAAAAAATAAATAAACTAAAAAAATTGAATTTCCAATTCCTTACAGTGACTTTGAGAATCAAAGAAATTTGTCGGGAGAACATAAATAATTTTAGTATAACTTAAATTGTTGTACAAACAAATATGATACTAATATCATATATTAAATAATATATAATAGTTAAAATCATTATTTGTTTAATAACTCATATAAAATAGATATTTAGAAGCCGGAACAAAGGAAGTTTTTATATAGAACTAACACAGAACGTTTATCAAAAAAACTATACTAAAAGACACACTCTTCTTTCTATTAATTAAAATTAAATACAAGTAATTATATTTAAATCTTATTAAAAAAATTATTTAATAAATGCATCTCTAAATTTATTTTTATCAAATAATTTAGAGATGACTTAAAAATATATGTAAATATCGTAACAATCCTATTACCGTGTAGTGAAGAGAACATTATATTGACATATTATATTGACTTGCTCTAATACCTTTTGTAGTTATATAATATTTTAACAATTTTATTTTTAATTAAGTTTAAAATACAAACCATATTTTAGTTAGAAACAAAATTTTTAAATATATTTTTAAAATGAATAAATTAAGAGCAAGGAGGAAACAGTGTAGTTAAAATAAATAAATAAATTATTATCGACAAATTTATTACTAATTAAACAAACTCAAGCAACGTAATAATTAGATCTAATTTTAAACATCTGTTTAGAGATTTTTTTTTTTCTAAAGTACGTTAATTGATAAACAAATTAGCAAAATTCTTAAAACCGCAAGAATCTAATAAAAAAGAAAATTTTATTTTGGTGAGTACTTCAATAATTTGGAAAAACATTGCTATGATGCTATGACTTCTAATTTATAAAAATAAAAATAAAATATAAAAATAATAAATTTATAAAAAAATAATAATATTTTTAAAATACTTCTGTTCTCATTAATAGACAAATTTTTAAATTACTTTATGTTAGATCAAAAGTTTATGAAACTGAAATAATATTTTAAGATATTAAGTATATATATATATTTTAAGTATATATATTATGGTTTAGAATTTTCCTTAGCATAAAATAACTAGATACGCAAAAATCGTAAAGACCAATCAGTAATACGTGTAGTCATATATACATATATATTTATAAATAATACTATTTTACGTATCATAATGTACGATATCCGGAAGTAGTTTCTTACTTCAAATGTGTAGTAAATTTAATGAGTACTTGTGGAGGATTGGGGCCACAAGTAAGTACAAACAGATATGCAGATTATTTCAGAGAACTCGAAGCAAACAAAAAATATCTTTAATAAAAATCTGGTAAACATTATATATCTTTTATAAAATTTCATATGCTATTAAACATTCATACCACATTAAAATTATTTTTCTTTATGGTTTAATATTAATTTAAACAAAAATTTTTTTATGATATTAAAGCACTTTAAAAGTTTTAATCAAATTTATGTATAATAATTTTTTCTAACATTATATACTTTGTATAAAAGAATTCTGAACATATCAATTTTTTTTAATCACAATTTTTAAAAATTATATAATTATTTCACATAAATTTGTAAGTTCTGAATTTTTTAATATTTAACCCATTGTTATACGTCATGTTCATAACCATATACATATAACCAGGATTTTTAAAACATGTATATATATATGTATTTTTTTTTGTATATATATAAAATATAACCAGGAATTTCAAATAAAAGAACAATAGTTAATTTATTCTTTAATATTTAGTTTCTCCCCTCCAAAATAATTATCATGAAAGGCGTTACACTCGACAGAAATGTATAGCCCAAGGACCCTCTGTGAATTTTCTTTTATGAACCATTTTTTTAAATGCTTCCTGTAACTACTTGTGAAAAAAAAATTTTTTTGAAATGATTCTGTACTAGTTTGAAAAATACTTAAAATTTTAATTAAAAATTTTACAAATTATTAATGGAATAATTAATAAAAAAATGTATTAAATAATTTTCACTTGATAAAAATATAAGTGAGCTGTTTTCCTTTTCTTTACCCGGGGCAAAATTGTTAATAATTCAATATTTACAATTAATTATTATATCTTCTATAATTTATATAAATTTAAAATTTTAATGAAAAACTAAATAAATAAATAAATTAAATTAAAATAATTTATTATAATAAATAAATAAATTTTTAATTAACATTAAAATATTGTTAACCAATTTTTTTTATTTGGTGAGTCCCTAAAATAAAGAATTTTCCATATTTTTTTATTTTTAGAAAGCAATATTTCTTATTAATTTTTATAATTTCTAAAAGCAATATTTCACATCCATTTGTATATACTTTTTTTTTGCAAGCGAATTGTTAAAAAATATTTAAAAAAAATTAAATTTAAATTTAATTAATTAATTAAACTCAATTGTTAACTGTACTAACAAATTATAATTGAAATGCATTGAACAAAATTGAAAAATGTATATTATATAAGGTAAATATTATTTTAAGCTGATTCTTACATTTAAATATATACTCTTATACAGATTAATTTCTTTATAGAAGTTTATTATTAGAATATTCCTTTTAACACTTAAGAATTGACATATAATTATTATTTTATATATAAAACATATACATATATAGTATATTTTTCAAAATTAGTACTCCGGTGAGGTAAATTTTTTTACATGAATTATAAAAAATTTTTCTTTATAGTATAACTTTAATTATTACACTGACATTAATCTTTCATATTTAAAATTAAAAAAAATTTTTTTATGGAATAAAATTCAAAATAAATTAATTTATATAAATAAATATATAAATTAAATATTTTATAAAATATTTTATAATTTAAAATTTTATTTAAGCACAAAACCGTGTTGTTTTCTCAAGCGCAAATATATAACTAAAGACACTTTGAGAAAAACATTACAAATTTAATTAAATAAACATTTTTTATTAAAAAAACAAAGAACCGAACCAAAAATTCTAATTAAGAAAACCAGATAAAAACTAGCTTTGG
>NC_051847.1:177086708-177089694 GCF_002237135.1 Teleopsis dalmanni
AAATTTATTTTTATTTTATTATACTTATAGTTATAATATAAATTATGTGTTATTTTTCGATTTATTTCGAAGTTTTATTTCAAGTTTTATATTATTTATATTATCTACACTTATTGCACAAGTTATGCATATTTCATAGATTTAATTTAAATTTTTTTTTATTTATTTCAATTTTTTTTCGATGTTTGTTTTATTTATTTCAATTTTTTTTTTTAAATGTGTACATAGAGGTCTAACTCTGTTTAGTATCTCTAGCGACCAATAGTAATATGCGTTACAGCCCGACAGATCAACATAGCTTAGTATCTCAATTATTAAAATATAATACATTTTTTAAATTTAACACATATACTTCTTCTAAATAGACCAAAGCAAGTTTACTCGATAAACTGAATCATAGTACTGCTATATAAACATAACTATCCAAGTTTATTTATTTATAATAGCTGTTAATTAATATACATATAGCTGTTTTTGTAGTTAGTGTAATTATTCAGTTTTTTGGGAATAATTATTTTCTTATGACTAAAGGGATAAAATACTAGAATTTTAATAGCTTTTTAAGTTGTTTTATAATTTAAGTATATAGCAAGATATATAAAAGAATTACGCATGGATTTTTCGATTCCTGTATCTTTCATATGGCTTTGAGCAGTACCACATTACATTTTTGTAATGATTTCAGTCAATCTTATCGTCCTATATAAAGCGACCTCAAGAAATAGATTAGGAGTTCATTTTTATATGATTTTATGCAGTAACTAAATATTTTATATTAAAGATTTCAGTCTATCAACGTACTATTTTGAATGCCGTCTATATTCACTACAGTCACCTTGCAGAAAATTCACAGAACGTTTGGAGCAAATTACCAGTAGAACAAATTTTTATGATTAATATTTAGTTTGCAGAACTTGTGGTCTCTGAATATCTATAATTTAGTAATTAATAAATTAGTTCTGTCCAGTATAGAATATTATTGTATGGTCAAGCATAAGGCCTAAATATTACAAGGCTAAGGTTTCAGTGACAAATAAATTGCTTGAGTCTCGTTACTATTCACAATTATTTTTTATGTTGAAAAATATTGTATTTGGAAGGTCTCATACTATTTTTGGGTTTCGTTGATAACAACTGTCAGAGAGATCAATTAAAAGCGCCGTTCTATCGTCTATAAAGAAAAACTAAATATAGTCGTTTAATTATGGCTATTAAATGCTATTACAATTATATAAAATCTATAAAATACGACATACTTGGGATCATTCTCCGACTATAGTCAAAATTGTTTCGTGAAGGCTTAATCGAACTATCCGAGCTTGAGATAGCTTCGATACTTATAAGAAAAAAAACGAACAACATAATCACTCAATGCACTGAGTTCAAATGGACATAAAACTGGGGTTACGAAAGAGTTTAATCTATGAGATAAACATAATAATTATGGATTAAATATGCATTGCTTAGATAGAGATCAGAAAACTAAGCTTAATTATTTATAAATGGATTGATTTCATTCCTAATCTTATGCATATGCATTTTGTGCGTAGTCATTGTTATAACAATAATGACATATTTATGTGACTTTACCTATATCGATATCTTTAAGAACATCAATCTATTGCAGCAAAAAATATCTCCAATGGTTTATACATAAAGTGATTTATAACATTTCGTAATTTTTATACATTTTGTTATCCACAGAAGTAAGTAAGATGTCTATGAGACTATGCTGAGAAGTGCGGTTTGTCGTATCTAAGTTGACTGCAATAATTGCAAGTCAACTAATATTTAACATTTTATATATGTTAATTATTTATAATATGCTATTTCTGTAATGAAACCTTCGATATATATATAAGTATTAAACAATAATTAAAATTAAATAAATATTAACATAACTAAAACCATATGTTATGAAACACTATCGAAATGTATATATATATTTATCATATATACACCTGGACATACATACATACACATATATATATATGCTATACATGTATATACATGTATGTTATGCAAATATTGATATTTTATTATTTAAAAATTTTTTTTTTATTATGATATCGCTTAATTATTTTGTATATGCGAAAGACATACAATTGATATCTAAAAAGTTATTTTATATTTCAAAAAAAAAAAAAAAATTATTGTGCATTTAGATACATAGAATATATAGGCTGGTAGGCCTAAGTTGCTAATCCCAACGAATCCACTTAGGCCTATAGGCTCTTAGCACCTTTGGCAACGCATATAATGCTATTCATTGGGAGTTCTTGCTATAAAATATATATAAATAAAGTAAAATATATATAAATAAAATAAAATAAAATAAAATAAAATATATAAATGCATATAAATAAAATATAATATACAAAAGGCTCTGCTGAACAATGTATCTATAGTATGCATATTAAGATATAAAACAGTAGGCAAATGTATTAAATTTAAGGTAAAGGTTTTAAAAAAAAATTTATGGAAATATGTTTTCATTATTTTTAATGAATTTATCTAAACGTTAAGTATTTTGTGAAATGTTGTCCAAAGTTATATGAGAATAAAAAATATCTGAAACATTTTCGGTTTCCATAAACGGAAGCCATTTTGCAAGACTGGTTCAATAATATAGAGAGTAATATATCACATACTAATGTCAATGATTTCATTTGTGGATATTATTTCAAGAAAATCTACTTTTATTAAAAAAATCTTTTGATATGTGCAGTCTAAAACATGTTCAATTGCTTTAATATATATTTCATATAGATGACACTATTGTTTATTTTACATCTTATAAAAAAAATGATCTTTCAAACTACGTTAGACTAAGTGTTGTGTTAGAGTCAGTTCATACACATTAGAGATCACTACAGTTTTTTTAAATACCAGAAATGAAAAATTTGAATTTTATTCCTATTGATGACATAAATTTCAGACCAGAAGATCTGAAAAAACCCAAGTTGGGAACTGTTCCTTGTATTAA
>NC_051847.1:177089794-177095960 GCF_002237135.1 Teleopsis dalmanni
CATATATAGTAATATTAAAATCTTCAAACGCAATTCGTGTAGTTACATATGTAATGTAATTCCAATTTCAAATGAATGAGAATTATAATATATTTTAGCACTGAAACTGATTAATGCCTTGAACTTGAAACCTATTCAATTTCGTGTGCTGATTAAGCATTGTGGCCAAAATTCACGAATTGGGATACGAACTACTACCCCATCTAAAATATTCTCCAGATTTAGCCCCCTGCGACTTTCTGTTTCCAAACTTAAAGAAATGGCGAAATTCACTTTTTTCCATTTTAGTAAAAATTCTCTAGTTTGTCTGCTTTGAACGGCTATCAAGCATCAATTGAACGACGTAGCTTGCTCAAAATTAAAAAGTTGCCCAGTGGTAGATTATAGCTGACGGCAGCGCTGTTGCATTTGGAGTAACTGCGCGGGAAATTCAAAAAGTCACTGATTTATCAAACCACTGACTTATTTATAAAAACTGTAAACAAATAATAAAATTTAAAAATGAATATAAGTTTTTAAGAATAAAGATACAAAAACTCAGTTTAACACAATCTTAATCTTTCAATAGAATGAAGACTTTTAACGTTTAAATACGATTAAAAACGTTTAAAAAACATTTAAGTATGATTAAATAGTATTTTTTATTAGTTGTCTATTTTTCTGAAATATCACTATATACAAAAGCTATCACTTTTAGTTTGGAGCGATTTTAAAGAAACTTTTTAGTTTGGGCTTGCCTTTTATTCTACATTTTAACAGGAGTTGAATTATTTGCTATATGAAATTCACAGATTAAGGTCTCATCAGTAGTTATGATATGATCCGAAATAACATTATTCAGCATATCTGAAGCAATCTGCTCATGGATTGTTTTTTGAAAAAAATTTTGGAACAAGCTGTTTGCTGTCCATGTTTAATGTCCGAAATAACCACATAGCTTTATCTTCAATCTCCAATTTCTTTAATGCAAGAAGTCATAGATCTCCTAGGCTTCTCAAACGTTGAATATTACTCGTTAAGCCATATATTTGATCAAACTATACACCATCATTATAACAATTTGTGCAATTTCATAGAGGGAATTGTCATTAGAATTGTCAATTAGTTAATTCGTTGAAGTGGGCTAATTCAATTAGCTGCTGCTGATATTCTGATTGTTAGATTATTCCTATATTTTGTATAGTAATTTTTAAAAAATTATTAGTATGGACTTTATAATATGTCTATGTGTAAATTATTCTGATTGTATAGAAATGTGAATAATAGAATAATAGAAATAAATTGTAATTAATTAAATTTAACTCAATAATAATTAAGAAAAAGCTATTTATATTTTCTTATGGACTGTAAATGCTTTAATATATTAATCCATATGTAATGCTCTCGTAAGAATAAGGTTGATGTACGCTTTATGTCTCTAAGTAAATTTAGAAATTCACTTTAATCTTTACCTCATTAACCTCATTAACATTATTACCAGTACTGTCAGTACAGTATAGTACACATATATACTATATATACGCATGTATGACATTTGTGAAGCAACAATAATATGTACATATATTCATTTAAGATGATTAATTTTTTCTTTCTTTTGGTGACTAATTATAAAAAATGAAACATATATATATTTATAATTATCAAGCGATAGTGTTTTTGGTAATTTGGTAAATAAATAGTATCTAAGTAATTTATAAATTGGACAGGATTATCTAAAATTATCAACAAAACCGATTGATTTCATTTGATTGCAAAAGGCAGCACTTCACCTGTGATGAGTGATCCGTTCACTGCCTAATTCGATTAACTTGTTACGACTTCTAAGCCTGGCACTTGCAATCCAAACAAATCTCCGGACTATTAACTAATTACAAAAATTTGAATATTTCCTAAGATCACCGATGATAAGGAATTGTCAATACTTCAAACAGCGTTGTATGGCCAGCCAAATTTCAATAAATTAATTAAAATTTTGTTGTTCTGTTTTTATTTCTATTTTAACTCTTCTAACTTTTAAACAGAAGTTTCTCTTCGTCATAAAGACACGTCACTCTCGAAAAGAAAAAAATAAACATTAGGAAATGTTATTACAATGTATAGCTGTCTCATTTTTTTACCGATTTATATATGCCTAAACTAGTGTATTAGATAAAGACGACAACAATTTTTTCACAAGTTCATGCGTATTTTATGAATATGAACCCGTGATATAGCTTATTATTATTAAAATTTCATACATATTATTATTTAGTAAATACTATGTATATACTTAAATTTCTTTATTTAAAATTTTCGAAATACTTTCAATTCATAAAGAAAAAAAAATTAAAAATTTAGATAATATTATTTTGTTTATATTCTCATTATCAATGCAATTTAACCAATTAAATAAAAAATATGTTAAAATTAAAAACAGAGTTAAACCAGTTTTAAGTCGCTTAAATGTCATCAGCCTTATATTAAGATTTAATGATTTTGAAATAATTTCATATATTATTTAAGTAAATTAAAATTCAAAATACTTTAGTATAAATAAAATTTTCAATAAATAATATTATATTGTTAGAAATACATTGACTCTGACTTAATTAAAATTATGTAGACTACTTTTTTTTTAATTAACATAAAATATTTATTTATTTCACTTTAACTTCGTAAATGGAGTTTTAAATAATTGTTTTTATTTATGTAGATATTTACAAAATATAAACAAAAATATTTAGAAAATTTATTTAAACAATTAATATAAAAAATGTGATGGAATGAATTTAATTAAAATATCAAGGAATTGAATCGTTTAAAGTCTAACTTGTTTTAAACACTTAATAAGTGGATATAGAGGTATATACCTATAAAACGTATCTAGAACAAAGCTTTACCAATATCTTAACTGATAAAAATTTAACAGCCTGGACAGTACAGAGAGAGAGAAAGAGAGAGAGAGAGAGATATGTAAATGTATTTCATAGGCTATAATTCTTTTCGTCAACAATAACATATATTATTTTTATAATATTTAAAAACTTCATGATATTTCTACAAAATGAATAGATTTAATAAATCAATAAATAATTCGTAATATTATTATGAAAGGAGTAGATTGGTTACAGAAGTCAATTCTTATTATAAACGGTTACTGGGATTACAATAGTTATAACTATTCTGAAATAAAAATACGATATTTTTATTGAATTTCTTAAAGTTCTATAAAATTTATTATTTAATAACATATAAATAATAAATATTATTATATATATAAATAATATATAGAATATATTATATTATATATATATATATATATTATATATAAAATATTATATTTATTTATATATAATAAATATATATATTTATATATAATAATAATATAATTATATTATAAAATAATGTTACTGTTAGATTTTAAATATGTAATCATTTACTTTTAAAGGATTAAATATCGTCAAAGTTGCTTTTACTTTGAACATTGTTTTTTAAATAATAATAATCTTCATTGATTAGAACTTTAGATTGAAAATGTATATATATATTATTCTTATTAAAAGAAAAAATGCAATAGCACGACCTATTATGCGAGTATATTCTTGGGTAACGAAATCAAATCAAGGACATTGAACCCCGCCGTTTATCAATGGCGTATTACATAAAGAGATATTGGATATATAAATGTTTAAATAAATGATTATAAATGATCTGACAGTCAGTGAAAAGATTCATATTCATATTTTAGAGAATCTGCTGATATTAACGTCTGTAAATGTCATCACTGAGAGTGCTACTTATTAGGTGCATATTTCGTTCAAAAATTAGTGAGACACCTGGTATTTCAAAAGTTTGTTGAAATACCAGATTGACTTGAATAAGCCTGCTATTTGCTTGCCTTAAGTTTTTATCATAGCCTTATTGCCGCATTACAAAAAATTTGTATCCGCTGTTTCTAAGTATAGATGGACTCTGACATATTCTGCAGATTGTTTCTATTTTGTTAATGTAGAGTCTCTCAACACAAGGTAGATAGATAACTGTTCATATAAATAAATATAAAATTTTTGCTAAAAGTGGAGTTTGAGGTTAAATACCGTAGTACTTTATTTGTACTTCTATTAATCATTTATTTACAACTTTTTCATTTCTATCGAGGTATATTTATATTGAATATTTTTTCAAAATTTTAAAATGATTGTTTAATATTTAATTAACAGATCAATTAAGTTGGAATTTCTGTTCACTATTTCATTAAAAAGTTATAAACTCTCTATATTAAAAACTGCATATTATACGACATTTAAGTGTTTTATGAGTGGTTAGTTTTTTAATAGAAGACACTCTTGAATAAATTGAAAGTATCTTAAATAGATTAAAAAAAAAAAGAAATATGTATATAAATGACTAACAAATTTTTGGAAAAAGTGAAATTAGGTATTTTTTTGCAAACTTTAAAGTCTCTGATCTAAATTTTTTAAAATAAAATCATTTAATACTATGAAGCAACATCATAATTAGCAAAATATTTGTCATTATATATAAAACTTTTTAATTATCTGTATCAATGATCACGAAACAGTTTTATGATATATAAAAACTATCTAAATAATAATCAAAAAAACGTTCATCATTTATTACTGCATCTAACATGTATTTGAAATTATATAGAATCTTTAAGCTGAAATAAGATAATTATAATCACTTCAATGATTATGAGAGGAAGTACAAACTTTTTGGTTTATATACTATAAAAAATTATGCACTTTAAAAATGTTTTCTTTTTTAAATCACCGATTCCACTATTTATTATTAAATTAATTAATTAATTAAATTAATTATTATTAAATTTAGTATTATAAATAATTAATATGTACAAAAAAATTTTATTTTCTCAACAAAATACACATTTTCATAAGAATAGATTCTATGTAATTCACTAAAATAAATCTATAATATTACAAAACGCCTTATAAAAATTATTGACAATTTTTTAGTTAAAAACCTATTTTAAATCTACAAAATTATTTTCAAATATGCATTATCAACATTACAATTTATTTTATTTAAAGTAATTATACGCTATTATTTTCAGTGAAATTTAAAACTTAGTTAATAAACTTTTTTTAGAATTCTAAAACCTAATATTGCACTTTTTTTAAAAAACCAAAAGAATTTAATTAAAATAATATATAAAACTTTTTAATACACTTAATTATTTATTCAAATGCAATAAATTAAAATAAAATTTTAATTTTTATTATTTTTTGAAGCAAAATGGTTTTGAAATAAACCTTTCGAACTAAATTTATTACTAAATTACAAAATTAAACCTACGACCTTATGTGAAGTTTGTTGCTTAATTCTTCTGTTTGTGTAAAATTTTAATATTCAGTAAAATTACAAATTTTAGTTTAATTATAAATATTAATTTAAAATTCAAATTTTATGTAGCAACATAAAAGTTGAAATTTTCATATATAATGAATCATTAATATTTATTCTCAACGGAAGCAAACGTCTATTCTAGCATTCAAATTTAACTGTTCTTTGCAAAAATTTTTTATTATAAACATTGTTAATTTATTATCGTAATAAAATGTAAATAATTAAAAAAATTTGTTATTTTCATATCATTGCAAATTTTAATATATTTTTTTTTTGTTATTTTACGGGTAAAGGTGCAGACTTAAAACATGCTTTCAGTCATTTGAAGGTACAAAATTTGTACTTGAATAATTTTTTCTATTTAACATAAATATATATTATGCAAATACGCTTGCAAATGGAGAATTTAGATAAAATACAGTTTTATACATTTATACAAATATTATAATTATTAATATAATTCATTTATTAATTTATTTCTCAATTTTTGGATTTCGATAATGAAGTTTTTTTTTTAATTATATGTACACATGATTTATAATATTTTTTTTATAAGAAATTATAAAAAATATTTATATCTAGTTATTTTTAAGAATATATGCAAAATAATATATTCTTATGTGCAATATATATTTTTAAAGTCAAGTAAAAACTTTTCTTAATATTGATAATATGATTATTTATAAAATTTTAATAAGTATAATACAAATTATAATATATATTTGAGTTCCAAAATTAGCAGTTTATATATAAAAGCCACTAATTTAAACACCTTTTGTCCTCAGTTTAAAATCTACAA
>NC_051847.1:177096060-177117573 GCF_002237135.1 Teleopsis dalmanni
GAATTTTTATGAGATTTGGAAGCTACATGGAAGATTATCATAAACTCATTTATTGTTTCACAGTCAGTGTAAACATTCCTCCACATCCTTCAACTTATACTATATAGCTTTTATTAAGAAGTTTTTTTATTATTGCTGTCTGCGAGTGCTACTGCAGTACGCGATCCAAAGTAAGGAAGATGAAATGCATTTCTGTTGCATTTTTTGCGGTCAACTGGCGACATACATATGTGCAACTCAGTGCGTTCACTGTGATATTTAAGACTCTCCTGCGGAGATTTTAAAAATACTTTTTCCAGTCATGCAAATGTAACTATTCGATTAAGATATATAAAATAGTTCTTGGTTTAACTGCTACTGTCATTGTGGTTAAAAAAAAAAACACATTAACCGTGATGGTATGTACGAGCTTATTAAGTATCAAATTACTGAAGAAATCATAAAATTGATCATTCTAAGACATAGTTTTATGCATAGCTAAGCACAAAATAGAAGAAAATGTATACTAAACAATCTTTATGGCATCAAATTGGTTAAATTGTAGCATTTTTGATTGGAAATCAGTCGTAACTTTCACTTAAAGTAAAAAATGTTGACATAAATCAAATAGAAAGATTGTGATTTAATAGTCATAACATAAATCAATCATAATAATGTAGCTATATAAGTGATATATAACTTTTTTCATATAATAAAACATTAATTATTAATATTCCATATTCTTCTTTAAATTTAAAAGGAAAAGTATATACTTCAAGCTCCTTATGTGAAGCTAGAAGTTATCCTTATAAAATTTAATATTTGTATTATTACATTTTATTTAAAACGTTTACAAAATGATTAGATTAGGAGCTGAAAACTATTTATATATTTTATTTATTTATTTGAATTTTTAATTTATTTGTTATAGACTATTAGCATTAATAAATATTGTATTGAAATAATAAGGTAAAAGCACTAAGGCCTATTGAAACTCTTAATAAAACTGAAAAAGCCCTTTAAGTATAGGCATGGTAGCTGACTAAGATCCTGTAAAAATTTCTTGACATGTTTTATTGACATACATGCGCTGAAAGATGACAAAGTCAAGGTTTTATTCACGTATATGCGCTGGAAAATGACAAAGAAAAGTTTAAGCAGATTCTTCTGCCACCTCACTGGTGCGGAAAGTATCATTGAATCATCTTCTTGCATGGTTATCTGACCGACAATCATCTGTCAGCAAACCTATAATAAAATTGATATGTCTATGGGTCATCTTAAAGAGATTGTTGGAGCTTTTGTCTGTGATGGTCGAATCCATCTTGCATTATAAGATTTAGTATTATCAAATAATATAAAAAAAAACTACCAATCTTTTCAATTAAACTCCATCGAGTGCTTTACAATTATACCAGCGCTACAATTATTATACTTGTGACCTTGTACCTCATCGCCAATTCTAATTTTTAATGAATGTAAGGTCCATAGAAGCTCACGAAAAGACGCCGGTAGCAATCTGATTTCTTTGTTATTTTGAGCTGGTTTGGTCCAGTAGTCGCCTAAGCACATCATGCCCAAAATATCAGATATAAGATTTTAGATAATATTATGAACGGATTTAAATGGTATGTCTACTGTCTTGTCTGAACTCAATAAGTTTTATAAAAGCGAAAACATTAAATATTATATATAACGAAAATTGAACATTAATTAAATTTGTTGTAAATTAAAATAGTATTTTTGATGTTTATTAATAATTCTCTTAAACACACTCTTTTACGTTTTATATAAAATATAATTTTTATTCAAAAAATAAAGATTTTAGTCATTGCGTGTTAAATTCTTTTATTTAACAAGTTAAAAATAGTTAAATGACCTATTGAATTGAAGCAACTTAATAAAGATACTTTTATTATTGTAACTTCTTTTACTGGTGCCTTTCATTATAAATATAATTAAAAGATCAAGTTACCATTATATGTAGAATATGAATTTTTTTCATACTAAAAATTAAACAGACGTTAATTATAATTATATTATTATATTTACATCTACGTCTTAAATTCCTAAAGCGGCATACTTGCAACATTCTCATCAAGGACATATAATTCCCTAAGCAGTTCTTTATATCCATGTATGTACGTACCTTTAGGTTACATATTCAGTGGTTACTCTTGCTATCTTTTTTCCTTACATATAAACGTTTGTCTTTAATGCTGTATAAAATTTCATAAAATGCATTTAACACACAATTATGGGTAATAAACATTTTTGTGGTTTGTGGCTAAGGAGATTTTTCTTCAGATGAAAGAATATTAAAATAATGAGATTAATATGAGATTAAAAATTTTAACAAATTTATAGTATATTTTAAGCTATAAAAAAATACTTTTCTATTGTGATGTAGCACTTCCATCAGCTTTGCAGAAATTTATATACTTTTATTTGCTGGTTATGGATTATTTCAGTTGTCCACAATTAATCATTACTTTTTATTTTTACTTTAATTTACTTAAGTTTGCTTCGTTCAATTGAATTCAATTAACTCAAAATTAACTATATGATGTTCAGATGTAAAGTATAAAAGGTTCATATATGATTTTGAGGATTATTTGGAAATTACCATTATAGAACACTAGTAGAGAAAACGGTTCCCAGTAAAGCTTCTCCTTCCCAATATATAACACAATAAAATTCTTCACATTTTCAATTGGTTTATTTTTGTATTGAAGAGGTAGCTTCGTAGAATTATAAAATTCGAAAACTCTTTACAGAGAACTTACATAAATATAAGCTATTCTTTTCTCAATTTTAAAAATAGTTTCCAGTGGTATATCTTAAAATCTGCCTATTAATTTGAAAGCCTCATCTCATAACTAAATAGTCGCAAAACATAGCTTAAGTAGTAATAACTTTATTTTCAGAAAGACCAAAAGCAATACATTGTGATATATCTGCGATGTCATTAATGTTGTTTGTAACTGTATTATACAATAGTGGATAAGAACTATATTCTAAAGTTACACATAACGAATCTTTTAGAACATTTTAATGATCATTGTATTTTTTTTTTATCAATTTCACAGATCACTCTCGAATTATTGAAACATAATCAAATCAAGCTTAATCAAAGTCATTTCATCTATATTATAGTGATTAATTATTGTAAATATTTTTTTACCACAACTAAAAACAATGACCCCACGCTTAAGGTTTTATAGCTTTCGATAACTGGTATTCCATTAAAATATATTCTTAAAGAGGTTTTTTCGAACAGTAGTGAACTACAACAATAAAAATTGAATTTATTTATTTTAATTAATTGAATTTTTGGTTGTTTCGAGTATTGTCAAATACCCATCATCAGTGGTCTTGAAATTAAATCTTGTATTTAATTATTCGTAAATCATTTTTTGAGACTACAAATACCAGTGATCGAATGTTGAGAAACTCATGCTAATGTTACTCCAAAGTCGCACGGGCGAGACCAATATTTTGTGAGTATAAGTTATAATTTAACGTCAAATTTTTCAGACGAAAGTGACTATTTTATTTAATACAAACTTAGTATTATTTCATAAAGAGGTTTTTTCGAACAGTAGTGAATATATTCTTAACATTATATGTTTGATGCTCTGTGGAATAACTGGTGTAGCTCCTATCTTACACTTAGCTTTTGTATCTGCTAATTTTTGGATCATATACGAAAAGGGTACATATTTTATAATTACTATTGAAATCTGCCATCTTACAATAATATTAGACTTTAATTTCAGTATAAGAGATACAATATAGTCATAGTAATAAAACTTTTCTTTCTGATCTTTATTCTTAATTTTTAATTAGATTTAATTAATTATTTGAATTAGAGAATTACATATTTATATAGAAATAATTAAATAGAATAGAAAATAAATTAATATACTTAACATTTGCTTGTTTAGTGAAAACTCAGTAGATCTTATTAGTCATTAAAGAAATCATCAGTTCTCTTTCATTTTATGGAACAATACTTTGACTTTCGCTAAATGCAGTTAATTGTTTTAACACTTTCGTTGTAAATATTAAGATTTATTGAAAAAATACTCCACATTTTTAAACGTTTTTCTGTTGAACTACTTTTGAAACCCAATCATTGTCGTGGATAAATTGAATGCGAATAACGAATAAACGTCGTTTTCAATTTCATTATTTTGCTTTCTACGAAAGGCTTAATTGGCTACTGACCTGATTGAGGATTGTAAACAAAAGATGATCACATTAAATTATTCGACATCAGTAATGATAAGTTGAAAGTTAGTTTTAGTACAACTTCAAACAATTATACTCGTATATAAGGAATGTATAAATTGAAAATGTTTATATATGTAAATTATTATATAGTGCCTTTGATATAATCTTCAAACAACACCAATTTGTAACGCATAATATCCAGCACACATATAGTGGAATTAAACCTGGAGAAAATGTTTGAAACACCTTATGATATGAGAACACTTATCATTTAAACATCACTGATATGGATTTGGTGAGTATTTCGATAATAAGATAACTTACCGAATAGCTTCAGAATATTATGGGTAAATACAATTGTTATGGGTAATCTCAATGGAGATTGCTGTAGTTATTTTCTATTAAACTTTAAATTTGTTTATCGACCTGTATTCTATAATGATTTTATTGTTTATATATTAGCTGGCTATAGGTGACTTTTATTTCAATAAAATTAAAAATCCTTTATTGCTGTTTTGTTAAAAAAAAAAATTTTATATTACGACTCTCTTTGAGAGTCATCATCAGAAGTATGGTCTAATAAAAAATAATAAAAATTACTAATTGTGCGTTATAAAACTATATTATAAAATTATATTAGTAATTTTTATTATTTTTTATTGAAAACGACTCTCAAAGAGAGTCGAAATATAATTAATTAAATTAATAAAACAGCAATAAAGGATTTTTAATTTTATTGAAAAAGAACTGACTGGATTTTATTGCTTATTTATTAGCTGAAACTGATAGTCAGCTAACAGTGGCGGAGCTAGACCAACTCTGGACGTCGGCGACATTAGAGTTGCGAGGCCCCCTTTATAATCCAGTTGTAAAAGTAAATAAGTTACATTCACTAATATGACAAAGCATTATTGAAAGTTTTATTGTAAATCAAATTAACATAAACACAAATTATAATAAATGAATTTTCCAACTTTTAGCTTCACTCAATGTTTTTTAAAATTATATCATAATTTGAGCCATCTGCTATTTTTGCTTCAGTTTATAGAATTTCCAATGGAGATAGTCTCTCTTGGATCATCATACTTTTCTAGTACGTCTTAATCAATTTTAACTTTGAGAAGCTTCTTTCCGTCGAAACTATACTGACTAAAACTGTGAACATAAAACTGGTTTCTATATAAACATTCGGAAATATTTCGAATATGGTTAATGCCATCATCAAACCAAATTGTTCAAAATATTTATTAAGTGCTTAGAATCCACAGTCGGTAACTTTTTGCGAGACCCCTATGGGCGCGAGGCCATCGGCGATCGCCGATATCGCTGACGCCTAGCGACGTCACTGTCAGCTAATAAATAAGCAATGAAATGATTGTAGTTATTTTCTTCCATAATATTTGTTAAACTAATTGTAAATAAAATAAAATTAAAAAAAATTATATTAATTATCGTTACTCTATATTTAAGTTATGTTGATAAAATTTTAACAATTAAAACGCACAATTAATACATTATACCATATGAATAGATATTGAGATAAACAGTTACACACTTTCATATGAAGTTGTTATCTGAATCACGTTTTGTCAATTCAGATACTTAATACCATTATTTTTGTTTTATACATTACATTACTATGACACTCAATGAAGATAAAAATAATATTGCATAACTCATTAAACACATTTCAAATGTTATTAAGTCCAAATTAAGACAGTCATGGTGCGAATGCATTCCTCTTTGAGTTCCTCGAAGAGTCATAGATGCTTTTTCTTCCAATATGAAAGCAAATTACGATGAATAAAAGTAAATAAAACTTCGTTGCGCTTTTATTAAAATGCCATTGGATTATATATGCGATAATTTGGAGTATCTGCATTATCGTGTGAAGTGATTCACTTGTGCTGTTATGCGCGTCCAAGCAATTAAGGTTACTGAACTCCTACACAAAATATCTTTGAGCTTAAAATTGCCGTTTTACTTCTCGATTCCGTGACTTGTTTTATGATTTCACGTTTAAAAAGAGATAAAATTTAATCTTAATTAGCTAAAATCCTGTTAAAGTTCTTACAATTAATAAACATCGTAATAATTACATAATATAGAATATCTTAGTTCTAAGTTAAATAATTCATTACTTAATTACTCTATTTAACAACAAGCATGTCAGAAATACCTTTGTTAGTACCAAGAATTACTAATCAACTATCACTACGATAGTGACGCAACCTGACTTTTGATGTGGCAAGAAAGTCTTCCAAGATCATAGGCGGTAGAGTAAGTTTAAGGTTTTTGAGATGTGCTTCCACACTACATTATTTCATTTAAGATATAAATAAAAAACAAAAAATAATTTAATATAACAAGTGATTTTTTTTAGGTTATTTGTAGCACATAAGAATAAACTTATTCTTATTATTAATTACGAACATAATTAAACAAGCCACTGTTCTTATTTAAATTATTCTGACTTTTATATTCATGAGAATTTCCTCATTAGGTATTTGTTTAATACAAAATTATTTCTAATTATTAATTAGTTATGCAGTATTAAAACAATAGAAAAAATAATTATAATTAAAAAAACTTAGTGCCATCCAACTGTATAAAACTCATTTAAATCGTTTAATGAATATTATACTAAATGACCTTCATTGAGACCTTCATTCATTAAAGTATAAATATTTATTTCTATTTATTATAAAAATTAATATCTTCTCAGTGACAAAATGGTGCCGTGTATTTAATGTTGGGAGAAACCTAACGAGGGCTATGCTATTTACTAGCAGCTATGAAATATTCTTACTTTCTTCTGTCTTATGTTATTGACTAAATGGTATGAAATTCCTAACTTTACCTTACTTAGAATTTATGACATCATGGATTGTTTAAACGCAAATGTCAAATATGGGTCTTAAATCTTAAACATGACTCTGAACTTATCTCATAGATCAATTTGTCTAAAAAGATCCATAAAACGAGTTGTGGTCCTTGCTGTTGTAGAAAAATAACTAACTCAAAATGGGTCTTCCACCCCAAATTATACTCTGACTCTACACAGTCGCTATTGAACCTATATTTCCGTACGGCACTCTATTCTGGTAGCAAGCATCTAAAAAGCTTAGCCACCTGTGGTAAGAAGAAAGGTCACACTGCAAATAATCATAGTCTTATGTTCCAGCCTTTCGAAAATTTTGAATATATTACTTTATGGATTAACGTCCAGGCTTTCGGTGAAACAGCATATAAAGTAACAAGCAACTAGAATCAATGCTCTAAACTGCTGATTTGATGTTTGAACGAGACACGCAAATATACTGGAACAGAATTTGCTATGCCCTAGTTTTATCGACAATCTGCGTTCACACATAAACCACGTTTAATGGTTTAACTCTCTCATATCCAGCTGAGATTACGGAACAGAAAATATAGTAGTTCTAGAAAATCTGGTTAAAACTTCAATTGAAAACTCCAATTAAATTCAAATCAAATTTCTTGTAAGCATTACCGTTGCTGCTCTTGTGATTTGAGAATACCGGGATTTTTTCAATGAATTGTCAAGGTGCATTGGTATCCAATCAATTGATATGGAAACCTAGATACAGAGACATCTTGGGCATCTGTGAAGAAAATAACTTGATTAAAACAGACACGATTTTCACTTTTCAGATATTCGTATATTTCTTACAACAGCTAACCTGATAATGAAATACAACTACCTGAGTTAGGCAATAAGAGCCTGGATAAACGAGATTTGTTGTCAGAACAAAACTCATCTGGTCCAAATAATACAAAATTCATAGTCAAGTTTATAGTTAACTGCTTTAACTAAATCGAAATCAAGTTAGTGCTATGAGATTTTGGTACTGAGGGCCATACTGTATTAGAAATGCATGCAAAATGATTTATACTACGCCCCAACGGATTTTGTCAAGGTTGTGGCTGTACGGATGAAAAGAAAACCGTGCTCTTTTTCATATATTAATACCTAAAACCGTGCTCTTTTTCATATGTTAATAATTGACCAATAGGCCATTCAAAATCTTTGAAGCCATTCTTTGATTGACCAGACATAGGTATCATCTTTTAAAACTAGAGACAAATTTAAAGACTTCTCAGGCCCCTACATTTAATTAATAGAAAAATCTAAGTAACTGAATTATTTAATTATTTTAATTATATAAAGTTATTTTTTAACATTTTTCATTATTTCATGTTTGAAACTGTGGATATCTATTACTTATTTCTGTTTTTGTTTTAGAGAGAACGAATTGACAATAATGACATTTTTCTAAAAAAAAACGTTATCAGTCCTGTCTTGATGAAGTAATAAGAAAGAACAAGTTGCGTTTCTATGATGTTTCCGCAAATTGTAGTTCCCATAGAGTTAAGTGCACGATAACTCGAAATTTTTATTACTAGAGAATAGAAAATAAATAGATTTAATTGTTTAGTTTTTGAAGGGATTATTTTAGGCAGCGTGACACTATTAAGTACTCAACTTGATGACATTTTGAAGAAGTCCATAAAATTAAAGTAAGTTTCTTTGTATACTCATTGTCGTTATTTAAGCCATTAAGGTTCTGGTAGCTAGAAATTTCAACTCTTCAACACTCCAACATTTCGACAGTTCGGCACTCGACTTTACGGAAATGTGAATGCTAATAAGTGAGTTGAGTAAATGTTTATATTTCGCTTTTCGAGATTACAAAGTTCCACTGAATTGAAAATTAACAAGTCACTAAATGAAAAAGAAATTAAAATAAGTAAAAGCACAAAAGTGCTAAGGAATTCTTAAAAAAATAAGAGAATAAAAGCCATTTTACGGTCGGCATTAAAATTTGCTTAAAGACACGCAAGTCGATGGCGACTAGTGGCACTTGAGATACTCGTATTAACTTATTTGAAAGTACATAAATTTTTTATTATCGTCCGCTTTGAGCTGTGATGATAATGAATGTGGCCGGGCGTTTATGGCTTGCAAGAATTATAAGGTTTATTGACATTGACCGAGAAAAGAAGCCCGATAATAACTTTTAATTTTATAGTCTAGGAAGGCAAAAGTAAGAAACTCCACTCTAATATCAATACACTTAAGCCAAGGTCAGGCAGCATTTGAAATTTAAAACTGAAAACGAAGCGAATTGATTCGATGTGATGGTATGAGTTGACATAAATATGGCAACTCTTAAGCGCAGATGATTGCTTTATATTAAGTAAGATTCGAACTATTATTTAGAAAATTAGATTAATAAAAATGTTTAGATATAAATTTTTATTTATAATAATAATGATACACTTTTTTGATTTTACTGAATAAGAAGAATTTCGAAAGTTGTCAATTCGATTCTTTGAAATGTAAAAATGGTAGATGATAGATACCAGTGGGAAGTCGTCTATAGGCTCAGTTAAGCCATTTTGATGCCGCAGTATTAAGACACGTTATTTGTTTTCAGTAAATTATCTTTCACAAAATCTTTTAAATAAATTAATTTTAATAATGTTAATAAGGGTCAAAGAAATAATAATTAGCTATTTTATATTGTTATGGACTACAGAGATGTATCATTTATATTCGAGACATTTCTCCTAGCAGATAATTCATACAGGTAAAGTTTCAAGTATAGTGGTTCCATTAACCCACACAAGTATATTTCGAAGAAAAAACTGTTCTTTTGCCTAAAACTGGAACATGTATCAGTATTTCTAAATTTTAGAGAGTTAGGAAGCTTTTTCAAGAATTTCTACCTAACGACGTATCTTTGGAGTAGAGATGTTCTATCATAAACTTGTGCTCTAGAGGTATTTTTATTATTTATTATTGACACAAAAAATTTATACAGCATTATCTAATCTCAGAATAATCTCTAGCCGCACAGGGCGGTACGTAGATCTAAGATCAGTTATCGAATCAAGAATCATCGAAGAATATTTAAATTATTTAGTGAGAAGGGTGAGACTCTGCAGAAACACCCCAGCTATCAAAGTGTAAAAGTGCCTAGATGCGCTAACTCGAAAAAGAATCAACATGACGATGATCATGACTTACAAAAATGATAGAATTTTAATTAAATTTTAAATTGACAAATTTTAGCATGATGAAAACAGTGTCATTGAGGTTGATATCCGAACAGATAGGCTACTTGAAACAAATCAAGTATTTTTAATTTAAAAAAAAAGCAAATTTATTGAAAATACTGATTTCGGGTTGTAAGTTGGTCAAATTAGAAAGCGGAAATTATTTTCTCAAAAGCCACAGGTAGGGGAGTGGGCATAGACAAGAATTGGGGCGACGATGGAAAGGGAAGAAACAGTTTTTGTAATTGGTAAATTAAAATAAGTAAATTTAAAAATTTGATAAAATTATCAAGCTATACATTATAACATATTAATTTTTATTTTCATTCTCATTATTCTTAACTTGGAGTTATATTTTTAATCACACTTGCCGGACATATCCTCACCATTTAATACGCTATGGGACGTCTGCTTATTATGAATTATTACTCTGGACATAGTGTAAGGGGAAAGCTTCGTTCCATATGCTCATTATTGGCTATGCCTATAATAATGAACTAGAACTGTTCAAAAGAAAATGTACTGTTATAAACTATAACAACTGATGTATCAGTGTTTTCACAAAATTTATATAATATATGCCGAATGACAGGTATTAAAGATAAAGTTGCCAAAGAAGATGGTGACCTGAGAGAATATGGCGAAGACTTACAAAATTTATAAAGATAACATCCGAAATCGGAGATTTAAAGCCATTAATTATTACAGATGGGAATGGTGACATACTTGGAAGCATTATTTTTGCTGAAGTTGTTATGTACAAAATGATGATATTGATTAAGTAATGTCTAGTGACAGGCAATGATTAAATAATTTATATATATCATAATCATCTTAATTGTCAAAAATAGAGAATATGCAGAAATATATTTAATTAAATTTTAGAAATATGAATAGTCTTCCTATTTAAAATTTAGGTAGTTGAGATACAGATACTTATTTTAATAAGAATATTCTATGATTGTCTTAGTTGATACGAAAATTCTTTTATTAATGGTTCAATATCTCCTTTAAGTTATTAGTATTATTTGAATAATTTACTAAAAGTATTCCAAAAATATTATCTTAAAATATAATTTTATAAGCCCTAATAATAAATTTATGATTTCAAATTCCTCATCATTTCTGTATTATATATTTATGAATATCAAATTTTGATTATTAATTAATTTTAAAGAAGGTACATTCGAGAGTAAACAGAAACTTCAAAAATAGGTATAAATCATCTATTGACAATTACACGGTAAGGCGGATTTTGGGTCCGTGCGTTCTTCCAGGTGGGCTTGGTCTGTGTCGTTATCGTTAAAAGCTGCCACACTCAGTGGCAACTGAAATGACTTCATTTCAGTTGCACACCATTAGTTTTTTATTCAAATTTATAGACTTTTATGAATCCCGTTAAATTTAAAACCCAGTCTCCTATGATAATACATTAAACCAACGTTTCATTTAGATTCCGTTGTTCAATTTTTAAGTTGTCTTACATTGTTGTTATTTCCAAACTTAATTAAAAATTAAATTTCTGTTTAAAAATAATTATTGTATTAAAAATAAATTGAATGAAAATTCGGTCAAACCATACTTGTACATTTTGACTTGTATTTCAAGCAATTAACTTCAATTTTCCCATTTTCAATTACTTCAACTCCTTTCACTTGAATATTTTTTACTCCAATTCATCAAGAGATTACATTATTTTTTATATTTATACTATAATATATATTTATTATTTTATTTTTTTTCGCTTCAAATTAGTTAAGTTAAATTATTTCTAAGAAGTCGTAGAAAAGGAAAAATTCCTAATCAACTTTTTATTGATAAAATTAAGTAAAAAATTGCAAAAATAACTAAAAAGTCTTTTGTTAATTGCGTTTGTGCGTTTTTGCGTTTTTGCGTTTCCAACTTGGCTAACTTCAATCTCAAACGGTTTGACTGGCGCATCCGTAAACTTTAATGCATTGTAATTCCGGTTGAAGTTTTTAGATAATTTCAGTTGCTGCCTTTGGAGTGATTCTCGTTTCGACTTACAGCATTTGTCGGAATAAGTGCGGTTTTTGACTGGATCACTAGAGACGGTGTGTGTGCACATTGGAACACATAAAATACTTAATGACATATTTGATAGAAGACCTGATATTTAGTGACAGATGACATCAATTGAAACCGATCTGTTCTCTTCTTTTATAAGGACGTGAAATGCGTAAATTCATTTCGAAGTGAATATTTTTCAACAACTACAACTAGTTTCTTACTTCTATAATGAAAAATTATAAACAAAAGTTTTAATGTTCAAAAATATTGAAAAAAATTGAAAATAGGGTCAATTAGACCCGACAATTGAGCCCAATGTGTTTTATTTTGAGTTTTATTTTGAGATAATTCTATTTTAGTTTTTTCTGATGTCGTCGGTCACGTTGTCGAATCATCTTATATGTGAGCTACCTCTTCCATTGTGGTCTCTCATCCAGCATTCTCATGACGTGTCCGATCTACCTCAAACGCTGGGACTATGCGAACTTAACAGTATTCATCGTTACAAAGTTGTAGCTCTGCGTTCATGCGCCGACGATATTCTACCTGGTTCAGGCGGATATCTTTCACAGCAACTTTCTTTCAAAAGCTGTAATTTGGTTTTTATCTGCTATTGTTAAAGACCAAGTTTCGGACCCGTAACATAATACCACGCGGATGATTGTTTTGTAAGCGTGTAGTTTGGCGCTTCTGGTCACAATTTTAGATTTGAAGACTTTCGCGTGTCCGTAATAACTTCTGTTTGCTGCCACAATTCTGTATTGGATACATACACTGATGTTATTGTTGCTAATGAGGACACCCAGGTATTTGGCGTTTTCAACTTCTTCAAAGGTAGTTCACCGACTTGAATGGGCTCTGAAATTCACTGTGGATGTTTCTTTCATCTCTCTGATATTTTGTTTTATTCTCGTTAATATTTAGTCCCACTACCTTAGTGCTGTGTTGTAAGTTGATGAACTTTTCTGCTTAAGATTGCTATGTCGTCTGCGTGTATGCGTAAGTCCTGCATATGTCCAGGTGAATGCATAAGTATTTTTCGGTTTAATTAACAGATGGCGCAGTAAAAAGTGTGCAACGTATTAATACGTTAATTTATTGGTCTGACATTAAACTACAGATATATCAAGTTAAATCTGTAAGAAGCTATCAACTTTGATTTATCGTTCAGTGATAATGTCGAATTTTGTGTCTAAAAAGGACATTTGCCGCACACATTGCGTTTCTTATATAATCCAAAGAAAAAAAAAGGTAAAAATCATCGTTTACTGGTAGAAGCATATGATGAATACGCTCCATCTATTGCAACATGTGAGACGTGGTTTTCATAATTAAATAGTGGAAATTCCTATGTGAAAGACAATGAGCGCTGTGGAGACTTGAAAAATTTTTTTTCCTACTTTGTAGAGATAAAGAATATTGATCTATTTCTTTTCTCATATTTCATTTTAGGTATGTAATTTTTTATATGAATGGTTACTATTTCGTTCGTTCCATTTATTCACATTTGTTTCAATTATTTAATACTTATAAAGTCAGTTTTTAGTTGTAAAAGCATAAGTGTTTCTCCGGTAATGTATTTCATATTCACATACTAGTACTAAGAAAGGGTAGGAGGTTAATGGCTTTTAAGTTTCATATCATTGAGCATTACCTAATGCTAATGTTTTCTTTCTCTTCATGTAATTTCTATAGTTTTAAAATTTTATTTTAATTATTTAATAATGTAAATTACTATACTCATATGACATTTAAATATATTTATTTTTGCATAAACAATGTAACGTATAAGTGCATCATAATTCGCCTTAAGCACATGTGCAACGACTTTGAATATGGAAATAAAATCTGAAACTCCTCAAAGCAATCATGTGGATGCATTGTAATTAAGAAGACAAACTTGTTAATCCAAAATGTGTAAAAATGCTTTTAATTTGTAATGAATCAGTGGATTTAAAGATTTAAGTAGAAAACTCTACCAACATCATTAACAACATCATTAGAAGCCATCGTCATAGTTGTTAACAAGACAGCAGCACAGTAGCTAAGTACACCTGGAGGAGTGGATGTTGCAAATTTTAGTTAATGACTAGACCCGTCAATTACCATTCTAACAGCTAGTAAGCCAGAGTCTTACTAATCGGTTTTATTTTTAGCTAGATTTTACTATTATTTTTATGTTTAATGGCAATTGAAATCGCTACATGACCCTGTACGATGGACAGCCTAGCGTTCAGTTTGTTAATAGTTGAAATAAAAAACACGAAAAACGGCTCATAATGCGGGAAGAGTTATAGTACAATGTGTAAATATTAAGTTTTCTTAGCATTGGTTTAATATTTGCCCATTGATTGCATTAAGTCATAAAATTCAGCATTCGGTCATCATTTGTAGTCATAAAATTCAGCACTCGGTCATCATTAATAGCACTGATACATCAGTGATACTGGTTTAAGGTATATTTATTTCAGTCTAAACATTAACTAAATTATTATTTATGTCTTGAAGAGAGCATTTTTTAAGCAAAAAGACTTTATGTATGAAAGGGAGAGAGAGAAAGCAAGAGAGAGAGAGAGAAGGCAAGAGAGAGAGAAAGAAAGAGAGAGAGAGAAAGAGAGAAAGAAGGATTGGGAGGAAGAAAATGTGAAAAGGAGGACAGATATTTTTATGTTGCGGCAACTCTTTTTTTACACGTTGAGTGTAAGTGTAAGAGTGTAAACATTTATGGTGTTTATGTGAGATTGAAAAGCGCGAAAGAGAAAGGGAGAGAGATAGCGAAAGACAAGAGAGAGCAAGAGACAGAGAAGTTGAAATAGAGAGCATAAGAACGAGTGGAGTAGTATATATCAGTAAATTCAAAATTTTTTGAATTATCTCAAGTAAAACAGGCCAAAATAAAATTGAGTTACTTGAGCAACTTCCTCTTCACTTTTACTAGCTAGGAGACCTATAGCGAAGTTATGACACGTATGAATATTTCTGTAGCACGCAGGCTATTCTTATAAATAGGTACAGTGGATCTAGTCATATATGTAACGACCTATCTTTTTTAATTTTTTAAAAAAAACTTTATTGAAACCCAAAAATTCAATACCAAAAATATTATTATATTTAATACACGCTTATAAGTATACTCCCCGTCGCTAAGCTAGTTGTTCCACGCTGTCAAAATTTATTGGTGTCAGTATATTTACTACTTAATAGATCGTATGTAATTCGTCATCAAAACATTTTTAGGCCCGGTGTTTTTTATACATACGGCTAACCATTCTTTGTCTTACTTTTCCCTTATACTCAGCTTAAAGGTCACTGCGATTTTTGCTGAGTGGTCAAGTGGCCAATCGATAGCACAATGTTATCACTTCAACTTAATTCAACATCTTATATATATGATATATATATATATATGTTATCATCTAATAATATTAATTTTAAAATTAAAATGTTTTACCATATAAATTTTAAACATTATTAACAGATTATTTTTAAGCTTTTGTTGAAAACTAAATGTATTTTTGTTGTTTTTCAAATAAACACAAATCACACATAATTATTTTTTTTATTTTCATAAATTATAACTTTTTAATTTTTAATACAATTTTAATGTGACAATTTATTTTAATACAATATTTAATTGTTATTTTACAGATATTGTTCCCTTTATGCTAAAAAGCTTACCATTATTTAGTAAATATTCTTATATGAATGTATTAAGTTTATTGTTTAAACTCACCATGAATTTATTCACCACGACATTGTTATGTGAAAATGAAAATAAAATTCTCATTAGCGAAGAAATTGACAAGGACGAGGTGGCCGAGTGGTTAAGGCGTTGGACTGCTAATCCAATGTGCTCTGCACGCGTGGGTTCGAATCCCATCCTCGTCGAAAACTTTTTATCACTTACTTTGTTTAATTATTTATAAAAATGTTTTTTATTTTTAAATAGAGTAAATAACAATACGATAAGAATAATATTAAAATATTACAATTGACTTATTTAATGTATGATATTTTTATTTACTAAACACAAGTTAGCAACTCTCACTGACATTTGATTCAGATAAAGCTTATCAGGAAAACAAACATATTATTAAATAGTTTAACTCAAATAAATTTGAAGAAAATATTATGAGAATGAAATAATATTGAATAATTCAACTTATTACATTCTTTGCAGTTTCAGTATGTAAATAATTAACCCATTTAATACAATTGCTGCGGTTCAACCCACTACCAACTTCACTTTTTATTATGATGATTACTTATGATAACGTACGTGAACCAGATAATTTTTTATTGCTTTCGGAGTTAGTTGGTCATTGTTTATTGAAACTCCGCTAATATTTATTTATTGGCATTCAGATATATATTTCATATAATATATATTTTTAAAAACCAACAAATATTTTAGTAAAAAGCGTCATACACGTTTCTTTTGTAACCCTGAGTTTGTATATTGTGAGTTCTTTTGCCACAAATATAGAATTATATATGTATAGAATATTTAAATCAAATAAGCGTTTTTATACTACAATTTTCGATATTTAACCCTTTATTGCTAGAAACCCAGATGTCGAGGAGAAAAACAGATTGCAGATTTGAGCTCAACAACGAAAAATTAACCTCAAGCCGTTGAGAAATCAAAAAAGAGAATTTAGTGTCTTACAGTAGAATATATGGTATATCTACTACTCCTAGATTTTTAGAATTTCTAGAAGAATTGAAAGTTCTTCTATCTGCATAAGGTTAATGTAAATATGTAAATGTTATAGTTTGTCAACTTCCGCTGGTTGGATGACGCAAAAGTCAAAAAAAAAAACATTTCATTTGAATATTTATTTCATTTTTAAATAAGACGATATACGAATGAACTAACCAGGCAAAAAATATTTGGATAATATTAAAAATTTGCTTACAATCAATCATCTGAAATTCTCTTATGGTACATTATAGAGACCTGTACGAGAGTTTAACTTAAAATTCAAATGGGCAGATTAAGTTCTAAGTCGCACTAATAGGGAACGTATTCCAAGTCGGGACTTGAAGACAGTTTGTTATATTATTGAGACTTAGCGATATCTACAATTTAAAGAAGCCTGCACGAGTTCAGCTGTATTATAATACCTATGCACAGATTATCTTATTAACCGCACTAACAAAAAGCTTATGTCAAGTGCAGACTTAGTAAGAATTCATCATAATCATAAGGTAATAGGACAAAAATGTTGTGCCTATACTTCAATAGTCAAGTTTGTTAGGTTGAGACCCTGCTTATGGCTACAGAAAGCTTTTTTGTTTGTGGTCACATTTTCATAACAGTATTAGTGAATTGTAGGGTGGCCCACTGAGTGTATCAGAGTAAGAAAGATAGAATATGTTCCGGACAGACCCTACTTAAATCACTCATAGCTTACTAGCTTATTATTTGCTTTGCTTACAATATTTCTTTTTGACAACAAGGCCTTAATACATCTGAATAATACATCTAACTAATTCATATGTTATAATTTAATTATGCAGATATATATGTACATACATATCGGAATATTATGATACTGTTACGGACGGCTTTGACTTAAGGCTGATGTTAAACATTAAAAAACATCGAATTAGTATACCCATCACATAGACAGGGAAGAAGGCTTCTAAACGGTATTATATCAAGATCAAAGACGACTCTCGTCTGTAATAACCAATTATTAATTAGTTAATTAGTTAATCAAGATGTTTGTTTTAATCTAAATAATTATACTTAGATAAATCAGCAAACTAGTTTATGTCAAATATTACTTAATCTACTAACTATTTAATATTAACTCTCTGAAAGCACAAAACCACTTATATTGACTTTCATTATGTTTCAACTCTTTTTGTAGTGTCAAAATTTTTATTTTGTTATTATAAAGGTTAATAAAATATTTAAAATTATAATAAATAAATAATAAATAGATTTTAAAATATTTCGACGAGGATGGGATTCGAACCCACGCGTGCAGAGCACATTGGATTAGCAGTCCAACGCCTTAACCACTCGGCCACCTCGTCAACAACTCGGCGCCGATTAAAATATGTACTCGAATTTTTAAAGTAATTTCATATTAATAAAAAAATATTTAATTATTTACGAATTATTAATTATGCTTATCTAGCATTTTCGTAATAGTATCAAAATTTTAATAATAATTTATTTTGGGAATAAGAAGTTGTTTATATACGACAACTGAATGTATACACGGCAATCTCAATATCCCCGTAGTTAAGGTTGTTAATCCAGAAATCACAAAAAGCGTATGCAATATCATTCCAACCATTTTGTTAGTAGAATTATAGCAGAAGAAAGAAAGTTCACACGTCTCCACAAACAAACGCCAAACAAACGAAATTAAATTTGTAACCGACTTCAACAGACGGATGTGCTCCTGAGCACAGTTCATTCAAGCCCAAAAAATTTTAAGTATTTATCCACTTACTCTTAAATATTGTTAATTGTTTATTCTTAAGTGACAAGTTGTAATAAAAGAAAATAAATTAAAAAAAAAAAATTTGGTGAAATAATCATTTTTTTGTATGAAGACCATGTTTATACCGACAGTCATATGACGCACATATGTATGGTCACATCATACGCAAAGCATGTTATGCAGACAATTAAATCATAATTGTCATACTCTTAATATGATTCTACTACTTTTTGGTTATGCTTAAATTTAATAGGTAATAGGTGTAGTATGTATAATAGGTATATAATAAGTATATATATAAGTACGGTCAAACTTCTATAACTTCAAGTACCATTTTGCAAAGAAAAGGTTGGACTTATGGGGACTTCGAGTTAAAGAATTTTTTTTCTAATTGTGTTAATTTGTTAATTTGCTCTCTAAACCCTGTTGCACTCTATTTAGTTCGAGTTATAGAAAATTCGAGCTACTCGAAGTTCGAGTTATGGAAGAACGACTAACTTTAAGTAAGTAGGAAGTATGACTTTACTAAGTAATACTGATTTGATACTAAGTACTAAGTAATAATGATAAATATTAATAGATTTGACATTTAGGTTTTTAACTTTAAAATGTAAAATAAAAATAATTATTTCAATATTTTTTCCAAGCAAAACAAGAACTATTTAAGATGCAAAACATTTCGACAAAACTAAAGAAAAAAATACGAAAGTCTTACAATAATATATAAACCAATTGGGTAACAATTAGTAAACACACTCACGTTGTTGGCAGAAATGTATACCCAGTTATTTTTTTTCATACAATTGGATTGTACAATTGGAATGTTCTATTATATAAATATATTTATAATATAAAAAACATATCATTATTGTAGTAAGAAAATTTAAAATAATAAAACACGAAAAAATATTAAAACAAAAAATAAAAAAAAAATGTTCGACGAGGATGGGATTCGAACCCACGCGTGCAGAGCACATTGGATTAGCAGTCCAACGCCTTAACCACTCGGCCACCTCGTCTTGTTGCTATAGTATTGCTAAATGCGATTCTAAACAATGGCTATGTTGCTAAACTATATAAATGTTTATAAACATTTTTTTCGCTTCATACGCAATCTATGTATTTTTTATAAAAAATATAATTTCAAATATTTTATATTATCAAAATTTTAACATGTTTAGCTTCAAAGTGAAATAAAACGAAATATTTCTTGAATCAGTAGACGTTACTCCACATATACATGCACAATACTTATCACTAGTAGAAGTGGGCTATATATTAACTGTCGTATATGGTTTTTTATGCTGATAATGCATAATTACATATACCATTTTTTTCAAGTGCAAAGATAATTTTAAACTAAATAGTCCCAAAACGAAACTACGTACTTTCAACTCATAAGTAAAATCAGTTTTGCTGTACGGGTGTGAGTCTTGAAAATTTTAGTACATTTTCTAAGTCTTTGTCAATAAGTGCCAGCACGTATACTCAAGATATAAGTCGAAAAACGAAAGTGACAGTGGATAAGGCATACACTGTCGAAACTTAGCGTATACATCTCCAGACAAGTCTTAAATGGAAACTCCCGAAAACAGAATAAGATTTAAAGGAGTTGTGGAGACCCTGAGCTCTTCCTGAGAAGTTAACGAAACCAATAAGATATATTCTACTAACAGCTTTCGTTATATTTTAAATAAGCAACAATATAATTTTTTTTTCTTTTTTGTAAAAATAGAAATATAGTATTCTCGTTTTGATTCCTATTTTATTAATTTTTTCTAAAACCCTTAAAATAGACATATTGTGGAAGGTTCTGAGTAGTTACTTTGTGATTCCAAGCAAAGACTTTATACTAACTATCCTAGCTGTAATTGTTGAAATTAGCCAAACCAATTGAACAGTCTAATTTTGTCCCTTAACCAACGTTTTCGCGGTTTGGTAGAGATTATAGATCATTTAAAGATGATTATAATTGTTGGGCCTAATAATAAAGTTTTATTTTCACCTTTATTACTAAAACAAGGTTCTCAAAGCTCTGACCTTTACTGCCCTTTAATCGCTGAAAAGTTTATTATTCGTTGCTATAAGGTGTGGTTTTAATGGGTTTAAATCTTACTTAGTGGCTTTAGAAATATGTTTGATGTTACCAAAACATTTAAGAAAGTGTAGTTAGTGTATGACTTTTATCACATTATTGAAATACGTATATTTTGATATTATTTTTGTGAGGCTAACTTTTTAATATATTATAAAATATTGTAAATATAAAAAGGTCTATCTTAGATATATTGGGTTACCCATTATTTATTTTTGTAGTTTACTAGTTCAATATATCTTTTTAAATTGTTTCTTTATTTTTTTTACTAATTTATATCACAATTTAATGTGATGGTAACATTTCAAAAGAGAGGTCAAGGTAAAATTTTTACGAATCAAATCGCTAAAAATCTATAAATTATCTGATACTAGTATAAAGTTTTTATGTCTATAGGATATTACAACGGCAATAAAATATGTGAAAACATTTTTATTATATACCAATCCAGACTTTGAGGCTATTAAAAATATAAGTAATGAGTTTAATGAATACAATAGTAGTCAAAGGAATAAAACCACATGTATATTGTATGCAAATTGGTTGTAAAAATAAAGTGTGGCATCTCTTAAGTAAATAATAACAGATAAATAATATATCCTTCTCATTGGCTAACTTTTCTTTTTT
>NC_051847.1:177117673-177127292 GCF_002237135.1 Teleopsis dalmanni
CCTAAGGGAACGACGCACCGTGACTATAGTTGATATATTGTGCTGCTACCACGGTTGCCACTTGAAAATTTTTTCCTGTACCAAAATTGGTTTAAAAAGGTACCATTCCTGTAAAAAAAGGTCCAAAAATTGTTTGGACCTTTTTATTTTTCGTTCTGTGTTTTTCATAGTGTTATAAATGAACAAAATATAAAAAAGTGCAAAGTTGATTTATAAAAAAAATTATTTGGAAATATCCACAATAAAGTTGGGTCGTCAAAAATGTACCATTTTTTAAACATGAGTACCAAAAACGAAAAAACGAAAAAAAAGTACCAATTTTGGTACTAAAGTACCATAAGTGGCAACCGTGGCTGCTACAGACCCTAACCGAACAGAAGACATTCCGCTCTTTGAATGAAACCCAAAATGTCAGCTGTTAGTAATAATATTAATAAAAAATATTAAGCGATAGATGATAATGGATTTAACGATTGAAAATAATAGGAATGGTCTTCAATTATTAGTAATAATTTGAAAGTCATTATATTTTTCTTTTCATTTGTATCTATATGACATTTTATATTTTTAATGAATGGGTACATGCAATTTTGAATGGGTTTTGTGAAGTAATAATTTGTAGATAAAAGTAAACTCATAGTTTGAAAATTAATTTAAACAATGTTAAATTTAAATTTACTCTTTCCATATTCTCCTATCCACAGAGGATAAGAAACAGTTGCCTTAGGTGTTCATTCTGTAAAAGGTGTGGGCATTGAAGCTAATCAGCAAGTAACTCCCCAATTTCGTTTATTGTTTAAAATTGAAATCCACATTGATTTCATTGCCATTATAAAGCAAATGAAAGCAAAATTGAGTTGAGACCATTTAACTTAAATTAGATAAATTTATTTCTACAATTTACTGAACACATTCATAACTGCAAACTGGCACGGAATAATGATCAACAATGAGTCTCTTCAAGACTTCATATCAGAAATCATGATTTTGGCGTTTCTGGTTTTGTTTCTGGCCATAAGTAAACAAAGTCTTCATATAGTCCAAGCTCCGCAGCGTATAACAATGATGACGACGATGACGGTGAAGTATTCAATTGAACTTGATACTCGTTAAGTTTGAACGTTCAGGCTACTTGATAACATTGTTATTGTTGTTTATTGACGGTATCAGATTCATCTCTGAACCAGGCGAGTACAATATGCACATTTGTTTACTTAAGCATTTTGCTTTTATTTGTAAAATCGTTTCCATTTCAAGTAAATTAAATAACGATAAGTGGAAACTTATGAGTTCGTAGTGCCGTAGGGCTTAGCTCGCGGAGCTATTGTCTTTTCCTACCATTCTTTGCAGTGACTTTGGACGATTCTCGTTGTTTTTTTTAAATGCTACTATTTCTGCTCTCAAACAAAAAAAAAAAGAAACAGGGGTCTTTAAATATTCATTTATGCCAAGTTTTCAAGTAGCCAATAAAACATATTCACACAATTTGTTGACCCAGTTTGTGGGTGATTTTAACAATTTCAGTTCAGTTACCTTTGCTTTTGTTCTCACTTTTTAAGATAAGCCGTCGTCATATACGAGTATTCCTAAAATATTTCACTATTGAGTATTTCAAGTATTTTGTTTTGTTATTTTTTAAAAAATTTTTATTCATATTTTTATTTTAGAATTATTTCGATAATTTTGAAGAGCTAGAAGAAGTACTTCAGTAGCAGTTCTGTTATCAATCAGTTCCTTTTTTTTTATAAAAACAAATTGTATGTAGCAAGTACTCAGACATTATTTCTATATTAAGATTGCGAAAGAGAAAAAAGAGGTATATGGGAGATTTAGTAATTTATAGACATAAACAAATAAAGAAGAAGGGACAAGTTAGTTTTAGTTTACCCGAATCTTCAATACTCTTTAAACAGACAACTTTGTTACAAATCAATTATTTATTATTTACTTATAAGATGTTTATTCCATTCACACTCTCATATTTGTTTTTTCATATTTGCTCAGTTTGATATCTATATAAAATAATAATGGATATATACAATGGACATATACATATAATGTATATGTAGAAAATATATAACTTCTTATAAGGTAAGTAGTTTGTAATATGACCTCACCACGACCTTCTACAATCCAACAATCCAGGTAAATGGAACACAAACTCTTGGTTAAGTATATCAGGAATCTAACATCATATCCTGATATCTATCAAGATAGTTTATAAGTATTTACTGCAGCTAATCAGCTGAGGTATATGAAATTCTATTAAAAAAAAAAATATAATATATAATACTCATTAGAAGACGAAATTCTATTGAAAAGTAATATAAATATAAATAAAATAAAAACAATGATTCTAAATTAAGTTCAGAAATTTACAGGAAAAAATATTAAAATAAAATATTAAAAATTAATTGAACTAAATAAATAAATTAAAATTAAAATAATTCTGAAATTATAGTAGAATTTTACGATATGGATTAAAATATAAAATAACATAATTTAGTATTTTTTATAAGAAATAAAATTTGCACTCATATTAAGAAAAAAAATTTAATTAAATAATACAATAAAAATTTACATCTAATAAAACGTCTTCTCTTCTAATAATCATATTTAATCCTTTTTTTATGTCACGGGTAAGCAATTTTCCAGTTAGGTAGCACTGTGAGCCATTGCTGGCTTTCTTAATCATTGTTCTTAATTACGAGGAACATCGAACACTCTACTGTCAATAGGTAACGTGGTTAATTAGTGTTGAAATGAATGTGGATAGTTTGTTGAACGTTTTACACTTCGAAGCTGTGAACGTTTAACGAACGACAACTTGTTTCTTCCAAATTGGAACAAATAAATTGTGGACGTAGCGCCTCTACAATAAATCCAAAGTAGGGTTCAATCGTTGAGCAACTATATTTTCTTAAAGTGATTAATTTATAACAAACTTATTGTAAAGTATTAACGTATAATTGGTTTGATATGTAATCACTATTAGATGGATTCTGCTAAGAGCTTGATTACTTATTTTAGTTGCTCTTATAGTAACTGATGAAGAAAGATGAAGAAATCGTTTCACACATGAAAGTGTTTAACATTGGTCAAAGATGCACTCGATTTATTGGAAATAGTAAATTTTAGGATCTTCTACTGCAGAACGTTTTTGAATTTTTTAAATAATTTTAAAAATATTAAGTCCTTCAGATTAGAGAAAAACAATTTTAGTTTCATTAAAGGTTTCAAATAATTATAAACCTTTCAATATTAAAATGGACAAAAATACATTGGACAAAAGTTTAAGAGGACTTTAAAGGTTAAATTAATCTACTCTAGAAATCAAAGTTACATATTCATATTTGGGTCACCAAATCTACAAAATTACAAAAAGTATACATCTACATGTATACTAATTTACATAGGTCTGCAATGAC
Source organism: Teleopsis dalmanni (assembly GCF_002237135.1). NCBI lineage: Eukaryota > Metazoa > Arthropoda > Insecta > Diptera > Diopsidae > Teleopsis > Teleopsis dalmanni. Next base: position 177,121,102 of record NC_051847.1, read on the forward strand.
TTTACATTTTTACTAAAATAAAGTAGTCTCTTTTTTATCATTTAATTTTTAAGAATGGAATTGAGATTATTTTTAAGAGATGCTTTTTACCTAGAAATATATGTATACGACTCTATTTTAGTGTTAATTAAATAAAATATTCTCTGAAATTAGCTATTCAAGATATCACTTTTAATTTTTCATTTTGTTTTGGTTGCTACTATACTACCGAGATGAATTATAGAAGGCATAAACGATTATCTCCGATGAAAGAAAATCTATCGTCATTGCTATAGATAAGTTTCCTCTTATTTTAATTATTTTATAACAAACCCTAGAGTTTGTGTGTTAAGTCAATTTGCAACAACAACAAAGATATTAGAAAGTAAGCTAGAACGAATGTCATTGGGATATGCGGACTAAAAGAATATATCAATTACTCTAAATTTATTTTCATACTTATTCAAAATTTAATAAAGAACTCTAGAAAAATGCTATCTTCTACTTTATACTCAAATCCTATGAATGAAACCTATTAACGAAATCGAACACATTTGTTGTAATGTTTCTATGTCATATAAATGTGGTCCAATTAATGCTATGTAACCCATACGACGACATATTTGACTTTATACATGTCTAGGAAAAATAGAGGCAAAAGTATACAAACCTGTCGCACAACGTTATAGTAAAAAGATTAGTGTTATTGAGGGTTCATATTTGCAACGATGCCCTTTACATTAATTCACATCATTTTATTCTGTTTAAGATGAGTAAAAACTCACCAAGAACCCACCGATTCATTATGCGACTGTTATATGAGATATAGAAATAGTTTAATTATTTATTAAATAACCTCAAAATTCTTTAATATTTGCAACGATACCTTTTATATTGATTCACATCATTTTATTCTGATTAAGATTAGTAAAAGCACACCATGACCCTACCGATTCATTATGCGACTATTATAAGATATATACAAATATACAAATTATTTATTTAACAACTTCAAATTCTTTTACATTAACAAAGGAGAGAAGAGTCCTATTGTACTAATTTCACTATTGATTACACAAAGCCCTTTAAAGCTTTGTGAACAAAGTCTAGAACTATATCTAGAAAAGAGCTCTTAATCTGTTCTGGTGACAGAAATTCCATATGAAATAAGTTTCTTCTGTCGTGAAATCGGTGAACTAGAGTAATTGAGCATAAAATATTGATAATGATTATTTTCGATTAAAAGAATTAAAGTTATTTTCATATATATGAATTAGGTGTATTCTACTTAATGGAAATGACAGAAAATTAATAGCTCTTATGATATCTTCAAGTTTTTGGACTTTAAATATAAAGTTTGACATTCATCGATGTTGTTGTATGAGGACATCTACGTAAAATATATTAAAGTGCTTTTTATATTTTTTTTAATAACAAAAAAAACTGTACGTCCTAAAAAATTTTGCGAAGAGACCTTATCCCTTTAGTTTTTGTTTCTTCATTTATACTTTAAGGTTCCCAATGTGCTCTTACTTGAATAAATATTATATTTTAAAGTTTTTTATTGCTTAAATACGTTTTTTATTGTTATTACCTTTAATAAAATTTTCCTGCTTAAGCAAATATTAAGGAATTAAAAATGCTCCCAGCAGATAAAAACTTTTTTCCACATCCGTCGGTAATAAATCAGGAGAATCTTTTTCATTTAAGCGCAACTTCTTATAATTTAGGGTAATCTAATGTAACTCACTGGTTTTGGTATCATTTGGAACTCGTTAATCTTAATTGAAGTTGCGTTTAATTATGAGTATCAATTACTAGCCCTTCTCATGCTCTTAGCATTCCTTCACACCATCATTCCATAATTACTTTCCGCTTGCAAATGCACTTATCCATATGAGTACCTTTCAAGGTGTAAGATTCTTGACAGTTGAAGCTTCAAATTGAGGCTCACAGGGAAAGTAAAGAAACGAGAAGTGCAAGTATTTCGCACTCTTCAAAAGAGACTACGGAAATATAATTTTTTTTTAATTTTGTTAAGATAAATACTTTTATTTTTATTTGAATTATTAAAATCAACAATTTTTCTTTTCCTAATGAAACGATGGCATGTTGGAAGCATTAATTTCCGTGTGTGAACAAAAATGATAAATTCGCGTTATTCTTGCTGTTCAGATCTCCTCGGAAGATAGTTGCCTTAGCACTCTTTTGTGTGAAAACTTCTTTGAATTTGTGTAAGCAACTAATTAATTTGATGAATTACTCGAGTTACTCAAAATATTTAAGTGTGTACAATTCTATTACTCTAAGTGGAATAAAGATTTATTTTGACTCTCTTTATCAAAGGTTAATATTCATGTTAAGAGTTTGTTGAAATTTGAACTTTTGCTCTAAGCAAGACGTAATAAAGTATATGATTTATAATTGCGAGAAGTAAAATGCTTATACTTACCATTGCATTTGGTAATTTACTAACTATAATACTAGATATGATCTAATAGCTCAGATTGTTTTAGGATACTTATTGAAAAATAAAAACATCATTATTTATACACTTTTTTTTTGAAGTATTCCTTTAATCGATAAGTAAATATTCAAATTGCAACAAAACAAGTTTTAGAGATATTGAGTAAAATCCCGTGCAATTTTTCGGTCTCTTTCTATGTTCGTTTACTCTATTGTGTAATTATGTATATTGTATAGATTGTGTCTATTGTGCAGATAGAGCACTTAAAATAGAATATTGTATAGACACATAACCTTTTTTAGTGCAAATTTGACAATATTTTTTTTTCGCTCGCTTGTATTTTTATGCTTTTAGAATTTAATTTAAATTTTTTAAAGAGGTTTCGAAAAGTAGTGAACTACAACAACAACAATTTTTTTATATTATTTTAATTAATTGAATTAATTAATTTCGCTATGCGACTTTATTTTCTAGATTTTGCATATTTTGTTTTTGTAAATCGCATGCAAGCAAATAATGCTGTTATCTATTTAAGCAGCATTCCATTCTATATGACTCCTATTTCTTTTCTATAGAAGAAAGTATAACACTTACTTCACATTCTTTAAGAAAGGAAGGGATATATTTTAATTAATTTTTCATATGTATTAAAATTGAAATAAGTGTCTCGTCTTGGCAATATTTAATCATTTTAATACTATTATAAATAAAATTATAATATTATTTGTCATTTATATATTTTATTTTATTTATTTATTATTTATATTACGACTAAGTTCTTTCTGATTGCATCTGTATGCAATCTGGATTTCCTTTCCAATAAAAGAAAATCCAAAATTTTCATTGATATACCCCATAGAGATATCGGTCTTTTGGTAGGTTTACTTACAGGTCATTGTAAACTAGGGAACCGTGCTAGAAGATTAGGTCCTGCTTTCAATCAAATCTGTCGTAGCTGCACCGAAGACGTTATTGCCCAACTCATGCACGGCGGCGACTTAATATTCTAGGAGCCCCCTTTCTTGAGGACCTTCACCAATTACTGGACCTAACACTAAATAGTATTTTTTAAATAATTTACCACTTATATATTATAATATATATAAATACATATATTTATAATGTTGTTGTAGTTTATTCTTACATTTTAAACTACATTTTATATACTATATATAGGAATATATTTTTATTTCTTTTTAATACGTAATGATTTTAAAGTAAATATCTGTCTCAGGGTGAAATTACGTGAATAAGTAATGAATTAGAATTTTATTAAAATAAAAAAATTAAAAAAATAAATTAATAACAAACCAAACTTTATAAAGAATTGTACTAAAGTATATTATTCTTCCTTCTAAAACTGGTGAGAATAATTTCAATTAAAGTATTTTTTAATTCTTGCATAATTGTTATGTTAATTATATAAAAGAGAAAGCAAGTTTTAATAGAGAAAAGTGTCAGGATCACGAGTTGGTAAGTCTATCATTAAAGTAGCTGACAGCACATTAATTGCTCTGTCGTAGAAGACATTTTGTAGTAGGAGAAGATACATTATACATGCATATGCATACATAGATATGTGCATTCAAAGACACTTAAAAGATAATTTTCAAATAAAATGCAATGTAGTAATCAAGCCAGAGTAGTTTTGGACATATCTAACAAATTTGTTTTCCTTATATGTTGAAGTACAAATGGAACTAGAACTGCTAGTTCCATTCACACTGCTAATGAGCCTAACTGATGCGGTAAGAAGAAATTCTCGTAACCTTTGCCAAGAAACTGCAAATGCAACGGCAAGAGTTCGGCATTTCTTTTTGTTTATTGTTTTTTTATTGTTCTATCATTGTTGCTATTTCTCAGATGGATTAAAAGTACTCGTATCTTTTTCAGAAAAAATTATAAATTAAAAAAAGATATGCAAAAATGTGCTGAAAAATATTTTCTAAGCTCAGCAACGAACGGTTCGCTTTGGTGTGCTGCAGTTTATGTTTAAATCGCTTTTTACTCTTCCACGACAAAAATTGTTACCAATTTGCTTGTCTTTAATGTAGAATGTTGTTTCTTTAATTTGTTGTTGTTGTTGTTGTTATTGTTGTTGTACATATACTTATAGATATGCGTATAAGATTGGCTTGAGATGATACTCGCCCATTGGTGCTTCTTATTCTTAGCCACCGAAACTGTTTGGCTACACTTGCGCCTGACACAAGCAAACCATATAAAGAACTATCGCAGCGACGACCTGCAGTCATTTCAGTATTGTCAGTTCCAGAGCAAGCATCTCGTCAAGATCCCAGTTCTGCGGTTGAATTTTATCGCGTCGCGTTTATTTGAAATCTTACTTTTACTTTGTTGACAAATCGTGAAATTTTTGTGGTAATTTCAATTATTTTTTTAAATAAACATTTATTAGAAGTGTTATGAGAAGTGTTAGTAAATTATATATACATATATACATATGTATATATATTTGTAAATTTATCAAGAGCACAGTAAATAAGTTAAGAGGAATTGAGCATTGCAAAGAAAGTGTTGAAAAATATCTTCAAAAAATTGAAAGTTTTTTTGACTTAATATCACAGCTCTGTGATACACTTATATGATATCTGAGTGTAGGAAAATACACTATTTTATTACAATTATTTTAAACAAAAAACAAAATATTAATTTTTTTAAAAATAAAATATATGACATTTGATACATTTACAAAATAGTCTTACGATATATCAATTTAACGTAAGATTGTGGTGGCTAAAAAATTAGGAAGTCAAGGGCGACGGTTATCGACCTACGCACCCTAAATAGAATATAAGTAACGGTTAAAAATTGTTTAGATATGTTAATTTTTTTTATTGTTACAGAAATTTGAAAAATTATTAATTAATAATTATCCAAAACTTCATTTATTATACGCTTTCAAGTTTCTACTTCACACGTCACTTCACAACAATTTCTAATCTAAAAAATAAATATAATAAAAAGTACAATAAAAAAAAAAATAAATAAAATGACAATAAAGAATAATAATAAATAAATAAATTAGTTGAAACCTTATTTTTAAATTCTTAATACATAAGTATAACAATTAACAAACTTTTTTTCTTGCACTTCATATAACACTACAGTAGTATGGAAACCTATTGTTCAAAAGTCTCTATTAAAATATTCCTGTTACTAATATTAAATTTTTGAAAAATTTTTGAATTCAAACAATTTTTTACCAAATTAAATATTTTAAATAAAATAAAATTCATTAAATAAGTGTAATAAGAAATAAAAACTTCACTCTAGATATAAACTTGGAACTTTTTAGTACTTAGTCTTTATCTTTACTTTATTTAATTTTGTATTATTTTATTTTATTTAATTTTATATTATTTTATTTCATTTAATTTTATATTGTTTTATTTGATTTAATTTTATTTTATATTATAAGTTCTTGATTATTACTACGCTTAGGTCGTTTTTTAACATATAAATTGATAAAATTTATTTTTTAGTTTTTTTAAATATAAAATTACACTTATTAATTTATGTTAAATATTTAATTATATTTGTTTTTATAAAAAATTATTTATAGTACAGATATTTCGGTCTATTAAGGTCTACTATAGTCTATGAATGGTATACTATTATAGGCTATAGCTTATTTTTTTTTTTTAAATTAATACATAATTATATAATTAAATATTTAACACAAATTAATAAGTGTAATTTTTTATTAAAAAAAAACATTTTTTTA
>NC_051847.1:177757401-177780423 GCF_002237135.1 Teleopsis dalmanni
AAACTCTTTTACTTTTTTTATTAAATCTTCTCTTATAATTTGAGACTTACAATAAGTTATTAACTCTTGAAATTAATTACATATATATTACATTATATTGTATACAATAATTAATTGGTATGCCACGGCCCTTACCCAAACTATTATATTTAAGGCTGATTTAGAGTTTATAATGAAAAAAAATGAACTGAAATATATTCAAAATAAAGTTATCTGCTAGATCTGTTCTTTTTACGTGAAATCTCATGATAGTCATTTCTTTTCAAGACGATTTACATATGCATGTAGCTTTATAAATATTGGGGTTTGCATTCCTAATGTACCACGGAGCCCTTTTCACAAAAATTTTCAACTGTACTCTTTGCAAGATTGCATTGTTTGATAACTGGCGTTGGAGACTATGTATCCAAATTGTTTTAATAGTACTCTTGGAACCAGTGGCGTAACTACAGGGAAGCAACTGGAAGCAACGCTTTCGGGCCCCCGAATTTAGGGGGCCCCACTATAAATTTTTGTATTCATTGTATTTCTTTTTAATAAATTCTCAAAAGTGGGACGAAACGTTTTTTGTTGGAATAACTTCATATTGCATTTTATAAAAGATACGTAAATTTTAAATTTAAAGTACATAATATGCATGTACTTCAAATAAAATATTAAACCTATTTATGAAATAAAAAAGTTTTTCTAAGAAAAATATGTGTCTTGATCGAGAGTTTATATGGAAGCTATATCTAAATTTAAACCCATTTGAAAATAATTTTGTACGTTGTCTTTTGCAAATATCAGTACTGTATACACCATATTCCATTTGAATACCTTTATTAAAAACGGAGAAACCTTATATCCGATTGTTAAGTTTATATCACAGCTACAAGAAATAGACGTCCAATTTCAATCAAATCAAATGGTGAACAGGGTGCGCTCCCGAAAAGTATGTGTATAAAGTTTTATTCGAAGAGTTCAAAAGCTGAGAGAGTAGTTTGAACTGTAAAAGTATACTGATATATACTTAATGGTATTTCCGAAGTTTCCTTTAATGCGTTACGAAAATCTTGACAAACCTTATATACCCTTTTTACATTTTTTCGTGTAAAGAGTATAAAAAGAGGGGCCCCTTAGTATGTTGGTAGGGGCCCCTTAGTTAGAATTTGCTTACAGGCCTAAAAAATGTAGTTACGCCACTGCTTGGAACTTATATTCTAAACTGAAAAGAGTTTGACTGTTGCACTGCTCATACTGATAAAACAAAAATTAAGAACGGTTTAATAATTTGTCACTAATTTAAATACTCTGATAGGATCTTTTCCTTAGTCAAGTTATTTATCTAATCCTGATTTTTGGATAAAAAATAGACATGGTACCGGCTCTGAACGCAGAGGAGCACCGCGACCGTAGACCATAGTTGATCTTTTGTGCTGTTTTAATATTTTATATAGTTTTCTCCAAATCTATTTATGAAATCTAAAAATTAAATTTGTTGTTCCAAAAAATAATTGCTATTTGAAGAAACGCAGCAATCGGTATACACAGTGATATAAATTTAATTAACACCTACATTTAATATGAATGTTCAGTAGAAATAATTTGTTTAATTTATCTCAATAAGCTGTTGATTTGTTCAAAATTAATCCAATAAACTGGAAATATATTTCAGGAAAAAATTCTCTTCATTGACAGATACGTGTGCGCAAATATCTTCAAAATTTGTAATTTAATGAGTTCGAAAGTAGGTGAACTGATTGGATTAATGAAATGTTAAAAATATCAATAAACTTTTTACTTGTAGAAATGTTCAAAAATTGATTTAGGATAGAAAAATCATAATATTTAATTGAATTAAGCCTCACTTTCTTTCTGTGACCTTTAAAAGTGATCGTAAATTCTAATTTGATTTTATTAACTATGAAAGTGAATTTTTAAAGATTTTGCAAAAATTAAAAAACAAACACTTTCGTTTGAAATTATTAATCGAAAATCAAAAATCAGAAATCAAAAGGCCGAGCTATCTTTGAGATTATTTCAAAAATGAGTGTTTGTAGCTTAAGTCTTTTGCTTAGTTGCCTACGCAATGTGTGTATGTGAGTTAACTTATCTGATCGCAAACAATATCTCATTTATGTTTATATATTCACCACTTCTGTATATACTATTTGCATATATAAACTGATTAAAAAATAAACAAAACTCTCAAAATCTAAATTAATGACGTAGATAAAAATCACACATGTCCATTGACAAAACAGACCAGTTTTTTGCTCGCAAAAAAAAAACAATAAATAAATAAATAAAACAAGATAAAAATAATGTAAGAGAAATATTTAAAACGGTTTTATTTATATGCTTAATTATTTACAATATACAAAGTATATAGTACATAATAATATATAAATTATACTAAAAACTGGTAAATGAAATACAACAATTTGAGATAATATTTCAAGTTTATCGCATGGTTTTTTGGCCAAACAAAACAAAATCATTAAATGATGAGCACAAAACCAAGATTTTAACACAGATGAGCTGACTTAGTCAGCTCTGGACTGTTAACTAGTGAAGTTAAATAATAGTTAATGTGTATTTTATTATAACATAAAAGTCGAAAATTTAAGTGAAGTTTCAATATGAATTGCTTACTGCTAATGGTCAGTTTTTTAATATAATTTTGTAATAAAAAGATATACGACACAATTACAATTATTATTAAATATATATAATATATATTTACAACTCTATATCTATCTCACAGCTCATTTTAGCAGTGGCTTTACAAGCTATAAATGCTAAACCGCAGTTATTAGATCCGTAAGTTGTATGAATAAATAATTAAACGTTGAAAAAAGCATTGAAAAAGTTAAAGAAAAAATTTTAATAATTTTTTTTTGTAGAACATATTCAGATGACGACCTTTTAGCGGAAGAATCTAACAATTATCAAAATTTTGGAGGCGCAAGTTCGTATAGCTTTGCCAGTAGCTCCGCTAGTAGTAGTGGTAGTAGTTCAAGCAGTAGTAGCGCAAGCAGTAGCAGCGGTTTTGGTGGTAGTCCATTTGATGACTTTGGTTTTATGCATTTTGGCTTTCCAAATCATTATCAACCATACTATGGTGGCTTCATGCAACCATTGCCTCCATTCGGAGGTTCGCTCAATTCATTACTTTTATTTATTTGCGTGGGGGGTCTTCCATAAGTTTTTCGTAATTTGCAACAAACATTCATTATTAAAATTAACAAGTGTGTAATGACTTTCGTACATGAGAAAGTCATTAAGTACGACTTTGAATTACGATGCATTATAATAATTGAAGGATTGGAGATAGTGTTGTTCTAATAAAGACAATGCAAAATGTAGTGAATCCAATTAATATATTTTAAAGCTTAGATCGATGACAAATCTAAAATCAAATTTCCTATTAAAATTGAATTTTAGTGATAGGACAACAGTTTTTTTTAGAAGTTAAACTATGAGATTGAAAAAATATGCTTTCCAGCTCAGCTTCGATATAGATATATACATTAAGACCGAAAAGTTTTCGGAAATTCTCATTTAAAATTCGCGCGCTGTATATTTTTCGATATTTTAAGTTTATGTAGTTTGGCAGCACTGTCCTTAATTACTATGCCAAAAATGAGCGCGATCTGTCAGACAGTTCGTTTACGGCAGCTGTTGAAACCAGTTCACCTCAGTAGGGCGTTGCGAAAAAAACAATGGAAAAAAATATTGAACAAAGAGTTTGCATCAAATTTTGTGTTTCGAACGAAATTTCGTGTGCAGAATCGTTGCGAATGCTACAAAAGGCTTATGGGGAATCAGTTTTATCGAAAACTCAAGTTTATGAGTGGTACAAAGCCTTCCAGGACGGTCGTACGACCGTCGAAGACATTTCGCAACGCACTACTGAGGTGAACTGGTTTCAACAGCTGCCGTAAACGAACTGTCTGACAGATCGAGCTCATTTTTGGCATAGTAATTAAGGACAGTGCTGCCAAACTACATAAACTTAAAATATCGAAAAATATACAGCGCGCGAATTTTAAATGAGAATTTCCGAAAACTTTTCAGTCTTAATGTATAGTAAATGTATGCATATTATGTTTGTATATATTATACGTATATTTAATATTCGATTATTAGGCAGTATCATATCTATAATTTTATATAGTTTTTCAAATCTCTAAATTTAATAACACAAATAAAGTATGCGCTGGTTTTGGGGACCCGTCAGTTAAGACAGGACAACAGGGTGAATTCCAGATTTCTCTGCATTTCAATAGATGTTTCTAAAACAATACTGGTGAAGTATATTTGTCAGTTTCCAAGCATCTGTCCTTCAGTAAAAATTAAAAAAATTTTCGATTTGAAAAGTTCCTTACACTTACTGCCTCCGCTATTTAAAGTATATGTTTTAATAAAAATGAATTCCGGATAGCTATTAATTCTGGAATAGACTATATTGATTTGTTTATCAAATTTTCGATACATCGACTATCACCGATAATCATTAATAGGAATACAATTAATTGTATTTATGAAATTATATTTATATCCTATATTTTAGGTTGGTAGTAATATCGATATTATTGTACATTTTTATTCCATAATGTGGGTTTAATACACAACTAAACTTTTTCATTTATCATTTCATAAAAACCTGCGACAACTTTTGCTATAAGAACCAACACAATATTGTATATAGTCATCTAATTACATTGATAATTATATATTGCTTTAATAAAATATACATCATTTATACTCAAAGCATTTAGTTTGTGAAACCTATTTGGTTCGTACTACTAAAAACATTCACTGAAATATGTGAATTTTGTTCACATATGTTAATTTTATTTTTTCAGAAGTCACTCTATATCGATTAATTTTAGTTAAGAACAAGTGAATTTTCGATTTATTTTTTTTTATTTTTCATGTTTATTTTCTCGAAACGAAGAATTTGTTTTTTTTCTTTTGTTTTTTATATACAATTTTTTCGAACATTAGTCCATACATTTAACGCTAATACTATCAGGTCTTCATAAATTTATAACTGTTAATAGTTTGCTTATAGAGTACTTATTAATTTGGAAGACTCCTTACTATTAACACGGTTATTAAATAAAACAATATATAAACTTAAAAAAAAATTTTCTTACTAGGACGTCCAGGCTACCCACCACCACCACCTCCGCCTCCACCTAAGCAACCGCCACGAAATAATAATAACAAAAATCCATTTGTAACACCAAATCGTCCAGGAAATGTAAATCAAAAACAAGTAAGACCAGGACATCCACCACCGCCACAAAATGCCAACAATAAAAACAATAATAGACCCCCACCGGTTTGTATTTTTTCTATTAGAATATTAAAGTAAACTATTAAAATAAAAAAAATTGTAGATACGACCAGGACAACAGCCTCCGCCATTAATTAACAACAACAATAATAATAATAAAATTACAAAGGTTTTTATTTTCATTTTTATTATTTATTTAAGATTATATATTCTCACAAGTTCATATTGTTAGGTATCAATCAATTGAAACTAAATAATTACTATTTATCTATTTATTTTATAGGTACGGCCAGGACAGCAGCCTCCGCCTTTTAATAATAATAACGGAAATAACAACAAGAATCCACAGGTTAACATTATATTCACATATATAAGAATCAGTTAATTTAATTTATAATTCTTAAACAGATATTCAATCCAGTACCACAACATCCGGGACACAATCCAACACCACACAATCCAGTACCATACAATCCAGTACCATATAATCCAGTACCACATAATCCCGTACCACAAAATCCGGAACCATACAATCCAGTACCACACAATCCTGTGCCTACAAATCCACAAGTTATACAACCCGTTCCAGTTAATCCTATAGTTGACCCAACTATACCATCTCAACCGACATCAGGAACAGGAGATTCACCTGTATTTCAACCTCGACCACCTGTAAATGTACAACCAACAAAACCAGGACTCAATGGTCTTATTGATTCGATATTTACAACTCCATCTAGTAGGATAACTCCAGGTCCAGCAACTCTTACATCAACCACAACTGAAGAACCTTTCTACGACATTGATATAAGAGTAGGGGACTAATGTTAAAATAAAGTAAATCTATATGTTATATATAAGATACTTTTCAATGTAAAGAAAATATCAAAAGAATTCGAAATGTGTTGTTTAAAAATCGTAATATATATTGATCGTATTTTTATACTGAAAAATATATACGATAATATGAAATAAAATAATAAAATATAATATTATGGCTCATATGTTTATTTGTCAGTAGACTTTGAAAGTAGTTACAGCTAATAACTAGTTTCAAGTGGTTGGTTTAAGTGGTAACAGTCAGAGAGCCCAATATACGCTTCTGTATTGTTTTGATGCTATACCCACGTTGCTATTTATTTCTTTGTTTATAGGCAGTTCAATTAAATTTAGTTCCTGCGGTTTAAGAACCTTTGCAGCTCAAGATTATTATAGAGTGGCCTACCTAAGTTGGCTCTTTTCAAAACGTAGAAAATGCACAGAGGTAATAATTTTCTATTTATATACCTATTTGCATCTATGACAGTGAGGATTATGAGAGATGTCCATTTTGTTGGGCTGTTCTCTAATAGCCCAGTAATTACTGGTGTATATACATGCCTTTTATTCTTGCAATAAAGACTGCTTGAGATTATATTCAGGCAACAGGGTCTAACACGCCATGTTTTTCCTCAACTGGCGACTATTTGAATATATTTGATGTTAACAGCTCTTTGGGCTATACTTAGTGTCATACGATCTGATTCTGCATGAGCTTCTTGCTTGGGAGATCCATTTCTTGCTAGTTCATTAGCTCTTTTGTCTCCCCCAATATTTCAATGTCCTGGAACTCAGGATATCATTGTGCCTTTCACTCGAAGTAGGTCTAGTAGGTGACTATGGCTGAATGCTAAGCATGAATTGTAAACTAGTTATACGATAAATTAGCGATGTTTTTTTCGTGTGTATAGTTTAAGACAAGCAACCTGGTAGTTTTTACCTAATGTCAAGGTCCAAGTCTAAATAAACCTAATTAAAAGAGTTATGCACTTACTTAAGTAGAATCTTCACTTTCAGATTTGAGCCAAAAGTTCATTTCAAACGAACTTATTGTTATTACTTTTGGTTTACAGATTTTATGATATTGGATTCAAATAGAGTATTATTATTCTAAAATTGAATAAATATTTCGATATTTATTACAAACTTCAAAAAAAAACATTAAATATTTTATTTTTGTTATATTTTTTAAGATAATAAACTTAGAACATTTTCTCTTATCAAAATTTCTCACAGTGTTGGTTTATCATGTTTCATTTTTGGAGATACATATTCTAACAAGATGATAACTGCCACTACATTTAATTTTAAAATAGTTTTAAAAACTACTATTACTAATACTTATCAAAATTTATATATCGATCAAATTTAACAAATGATATACGATATCAAAATGTGTGTAATAAATTGTTATCTACATCAATATAATGACAATTTGAAACATTTTCTAATCATTTGAATCATTAAACTTGTGTAATATCACCAGTTACACCTTAATGGTTTTATATTAATATAATATCATCAATTACAGCTTAATGGTTTTATATATTAAGACTGAGACTGTGACAACACAGAGCGCACACCTTCTTTTACTGCAATAGGTGACTCACAAATAGAGAAGAGATAATAGCACAGATTGGAGCTATAAATCTCGAAAATATGTTGGAAAAGATGACCGCGAACCCAGAGAGTCGGCGAACGATAAAATCATATGTGATTCAAGTCCTTAAAACGAAGAAATTAGACCTAGAAAGGGGAACCAGAAACTAAAATAATAAATAATGCTGATACCAAAAAAATGTGGTGAAAGTGTGGAGGTCTAGACGCAGATTGAAAATCACAAGAGCGTGGCTTGAAATGCCAACATAAAAGAGACCCTTCTTGAAGTAATGCGAGAGCGGTTGCGAGGGGAAATATGTCTCGCCGAAGAGGAGGTATTTTAGTCCGTATACTACATATTAATGTTAGGAAACGGTCGGTTTAAAGATGCATAAAGCATTTCATCTCTTCACCACAAAAAAAAAACAAAAAAAACTTTACTTTACTTTACTTTACTTTATCTTCGTATTTATCAAAACTTTGAACGAGGATTGTATCAGTAGGATAAAGATCAATACTCCTCATACCTTATTCCTCTCCAAATCAAAAACCTTTTTATACATTATTCTGTCTCTTTTTACAATACAATGAACTTTTTGTAAACTTGAGACAACTTTATTCTTTTGGTTTAAAATAAAAGCAGAGAAATTGCATTCACTATAATAAAAATAAATCATTGGAGCATGTCCCTAAAACAAAATAAACAAAACAGTGAAATTATATACCACAATATCTTTTATCTTAATCGCTTAGGACATTTAACAGAACAAAAGTCCGAAACCGCAAAAGTAACGCAATATCGTAAACACAATATGTATGAGGAATCACCAAAAAAAAAATGAAATAAAATCTACAGAATGACAAAGTAACCGTAAACAACTACAGAATGATAAGATACAAAAACATATAATATATACACAAGCACATATGTATCTGAATATAAATATAACTTAGAGCACTAATTTACAGATAAAAAAAAATTGAATTTAAAATTATGCATAAAATAAATTGTAACAAAATAAAAAATGAAATCGAAGACAGATTTAAACTTCATAAATAAATAAATAATATAATAAATAAAAAAAAAATATGAAAAGAGCTTAAAGTGAAATGAACAAAACAGAACGAGAGGAAACGCACCCCGAACTCAGATACTCGTTAATCGAGTATCTTTTTTATTTTGTATCTTTTATGAGCCAAGTCAAGCCAAGCCAGCCAGCAAAATTGCATTGAACAAATTTCACAAGGCTTAAGATATCGCAATAAAGAAAGAATTTACAAATGCGTGAGGAGCTTACGTATTCTATTGAGCTCAGCACTGAAATGTTGCGATTTGTATAAAAACCTCAAGCCGCTATGGGGCAAACGTCATTTGACTGAAGATACTCGTTGGTGAAGCATGGGTAAGAGTCGCGCCTGTAATGGGAAGTTTTAAATAAGAAATTTCTAATTTCTTTCTTCTAAATGTGAACTAGTTCAATATCAGTTTAATAAATGTTTTTAGTGTGAAATCTATAAAAATTTAAAATACTTCTCATTTAGTAAGAAAATTTGTGAAAAGAAAATCGGTTAACGAACTTCGAATGTTGAAAGTGCATTGAATATCAAATGAAAACGTGTGCGATACCATCGATGTAAACTAACTTTTAATAAACAATATTGTCTTATGGACATTAACCTTAGAGCAACCAAAGCGGTATCCATAAAGTCCATAAAACACGTAAATGGTAGTAATAAATTATTTCAAAAAAAATACAAAATAAAGAAGTGATGTGTTGAATATTAAAAAACTTATTTGAAGTTTTGCAGAAAAACCTTATGAAAATTTCAAAAGTTTTGTTTACATATGAGGGGATTGGTATAATCATTAATTTTTCAATAATTATACCATAATTAAATACTTTAAACAGCCTAAATAATTTAAAATTAAAAAAAAAAATGTTGCAAGAATTACAAAAGTATTTATTTCATCTATATCAGATGAAATCCAATACTAAGATTTTAAACTAAAAACAGAATTAATATTTTGTACTATTTCTGCACCCATTCTAAGAAAATCGTAGAGCAATATATATAATATATAAATATTTAAAAAATTAAAATTATTAAATTGAAAATTTAAATTTTATTTAAATAATTACTTTAAATTTTAGAATTATTAATTAATTTAAATTTTAAAATTATGATTTAAAATTTATAAAATTAATTTAAATTTTAAAATTAGTAATTTAGTATTTAAAATTATTAATTTAAATTTTAAAAATTTTAAATTTAAATTCTATAATTAATAAAATTGCGCATTTTCGTAGAAAACATAGTTTTTATTATATTAATTATCTAATATTAACATTCAAATACATTACTTTATTAATTTTTAATAAAAATATAGATGGCAATTTTTAGGCTGCACTAAATTATTTAATTATTTTAACAATTTTTAAATAAAACAATAATTTCAAGTACTAGTACTCAAAATAACTTAGTATTATCAAATAACGATGGTAAAATCAATACAAATAATTAAAACAATAAAAATAATAATAAAAAACAAAATTAAAAATACTTAAAATAATTATCAAAAAAAAAACCAATTAAAACATAAGAAAATATTAATTTCAATTAAAATAAATATTGAATTAAAATTAATTTTATTAAAATAAAAATAATTAAATAATAACTGGAAAAGAAATAAAAATTAAAAAAATATGAATTAAAAATAATCAATTTTAAATAAAGTAACTTGTTATTTTATTATAATAAACCAATGTACAAATAAACTTAATAATAATAAGACTTATTGTTTATTACTTATCGAAAAAATTCGATTCAAAAAAATTAAATTAAAAATTGTGAAATAAATTATTTTTTGAATAATCAATATATAATAGCAATAAATCGTATAATTAATTAAGACTATGTAAAATAAAAATACAATCAATTATTAATTCCATATATATAATTTTAATTAAACTCATTCTATATTATAATAATAAATCATTTACTTAATAAATTAAATGAAATAACATAAAAAAATAATAAACCATTAATATAAATAGTATTTATAAATACATATTTAATAAAATCAAATGGCAACTTATGGTAAATAAAAAAAACAATTTATAAAACCTAAATATTAAATATAATATCAAAACATGCATATTTAAAAAAAATTATTCAAATATAAATTATATATATTTATGTAATATAAATAGTAAAACTAATATTAAAATAAATGCCTAATAAAAAATACTACACACAAAATAAAAATACAATAAATTAAAAATTTCAAATAAATATTTAATTTTTTATTAAATTAAATTAAATGAAACTAAGAAATAAATTATTTTACAAATAATGAAAGCTTAATAAGATTAATATTAATATATTAATGTGAATATATATTAATAATATACTAATAATATAATTATAAATACTGAAATGAATCATGACTATTATTACTTGTGCATTGTTTAACTTTATCTTTTTATTACTCTTGATTATAAAATTAATTAAGATGGTCCTTAATTTTATTTAAGGCACAAATCTTTAAAAATTAATCAATTTTAGAAATATCGGTGAGGATCTCAATTTTTTATATGTAATTGTTTTTTTTTGTCCAGACTTCTATTATTTTTTAATAATAGATAATATTCTTATTATTAATTATATTAAAATAAATAAAAAAAACACTTATTTTAATTTTTAATATTAAATAATATAACTATTTTAATTTTATTATATTATATATATGGTAAATGATAAAAATTAATTATTTCTGCTCTTAATAACTAGTTTTCCTGATCATTCTTCATAATTTAATCTAACTTCATATATCGAAAATTACTTTACAGTCTTAGAAAATATTTGAGAATATGTTTAAATCACCGACTGTCATTATATTATGTTAGTATATTATGCTAAAATTTATATTAAACTTATTTTCGAAAGTGTGAAGACCAATCGAATATTTTATTCTTTTATTTTGCTAATAGACCCTATTTTCTCATTGCGATATTTCATATTTTGCTATGAATTGTTTTTCTAACTAGCAGATGTAGCCCTCACCTATTATTTTCAAATCTGTAGAAAAGTTTTTGTATAACATAATTATATTATTTGAATAGCTTGAAAACGGGACCAAGTGTGTGGAACGGGAAAAGGGCTATATTGGAAAATAATGTAAATCAATAAAATATATGCACTTTACTATATTATGCTAATAATAATTTTATTTCATTTATTTATTATTATTATTAGTAATATTTATTATTATTGATTTAAATTATTATTAAGACAAAAACCAAAAATAATGAAAAACACAAGTAATCATCCAAATATATTATGCTTATTACATATTATTACATTATATTTATCATAATAATTATAATAACAATAATAATAAATTATTATTATTATAATAATGAATATGAATAGAGACATGCAAACCTCAAAATAAAAATTATTATTGAAGTTTTTTTAAGAATTTTTTTTTTGTTCAATTAAATTCAAATCTTTATATCTTTTTATATTCTTTAAGATAAAATCACTTTCAACTTTTAAATTATTAAATTGTTTTAGGTAATTTATGCAAATATCCTCGTCCCTTATTTTAAAAAGCTTTTAAAATAAAATGTCAATAAAAATCGCAGAAAAATAAATAAATCTGACAAATGACTATAGCTTTCAAGGGCCAATACTAACTAATTTTAGATCTTAGATTTAATTCAACATATTTGAACATATGCAATAATTTTCTCTTATTTTGCAATAAATTTAAATTCAATTAGTACAATACATTTTTTTTATTTTAGTTTCAAATTTAATTCAATTTAATTCATCTGATTTAAACTTTTGCAAATATGTATTAATGTTTGCAGCTTGAACATTTGTTTTGTGATATCAAATGCGCCATTGTCTAATCAAAATAAAATTCCTTGAATTGCTCTTAGTCTTGACACCGTCAACAATAAATTTTATTCGAAGTTCGAACTAACTTAATAATATATATTATATTTTGTTGCAAATTTAAAAGAGGATTAGACAGTAAATACAAGCGCAATTACAAATTTCAAAATATTTATAAATAAATCAAATAGATCACTCAAGTATTATAGTATAAGTTAAGGTGCCCCGACTTATGGCTTTGAATATAAAAAAAAAATCTTTAAATATATAGTTTAATTATATATGTATATAATTTATATGCGTATATGACATATAAAGCTGGAGATATATTTTATGAGGTATTTAAAAAATATGACATGACAGTAAGATGATATGAAAGACATGACAGTAACCCAAATTCATACACAAAAACATTAGGGTTCCAGTAAAATTTTAATCTTTCATACACGAAAATATTCATGGATTTCTTTCTATATTATTAATGTTAATTTTTAATTTTTATTTATATATTTGTATTATTATTGATGGTTTTATTAGTATTAGTTATTTATGTCATCGAAAATATGTCATCGAACTTATATTTAATAGAAATGGGATTATTAATAACAATAATTAATTTTTTTGACTGTCTATACAACTATTCCGTTAATTGTATTTATATATTTATGCATTTATTTTAATATGTTAAATTAAATAAAAAACAACAATATATTAAAAGAACATCAAGTTAGAAGATAGGCTTTGGTGCCTATAAAATGTGAGTCTGATTTCGAAAAATTGGTGGGGTAACTTAACACTTGCAGTTCAAAATTTCTATACAAATAATTTAATTCAAAAAATTTTTACCAAAATCGGTGATAATATATATCAGAGCACCCGAAACAACTATATGGTCAACCAAAAAATTAAATTAAGTGAAAATTAATTAATTGAAATTAATTTGTTGTTGTATTTCATTACCATTCATCGAGTTTTCTTTTATAATAATTTCTTTATTTTATATTACTTTAAAGAAATTTAATTGGTTTTTTTTTATTATTATACTAATTCAATTTATACTTAAAAAAAATTATTATACATGTCAGTAAATAAAAAATCTTAAAAGTCATTTATTTAAAGGGTTCCGATTTGCTGTGGAACCCCGCTTTAGTGAAAGTAATTTTAGCATAAAATAATTATATTTCGACGTAGTTTTAGTTAAAATAATTTATGAAATGAATTAATTTAAATATAATTATATTTACTCGGAGATGAATGCAATAAATAAATATAAAAATAAACATATTTATTTACATATTGACATATAAAATAATTAAATTTCGACGTAGTTGCAAAATAAGATTTATATATTTAATTATTAAGAAAATATACTTTGATTTATTATAAAATCGTATGTATTTATAATTTATATTAAATATTATTTATTAATACGTATTATATGTATACCTCTAAAATTTTTTAATAGTTTTATAAATGGTTTTGGTCATTATATCTTAAATACACAATATATATATATATGGGGTAATAAGAAATATTTAATTTGATATAAAATTCTATTGAAGTCATAATAACAGTAATGATAACTGATAATAACAATAATAATGTTACTGATAATAATGATAATAACTGATAATAAGTTCACTAAAATCTTTACTTGATCTCTTATTTACTACTAAGTCTTTGTGGTACAGTTTGCCACGCTAAGGTGCTGATTTCTACTTACAACTATGGTAGACCATCCTTTATTAGAACCCTATTGTAGTTACGTTGAGTTGAGTTCGGAGGATTTCTAATGAATGATAAGGGCTCGCGTTGTGATCCTAATAAGATGCGTCTATCAGAGGGTTGTTCATGGACTCTGTTTAGAATCAAATGGGACCTCTACAAAATTTTTGTTGTATTTGGTTTTAATATGGCAGAGTTCTGGGTCTGGAACTCCTGCACATGTCTGATTATAAAAAATTTTATCGGGGGACAATTTTAGTTTAATTTGAAGGGATTAGTGATTTTCGTTTGGTTGTTAGCAGAAAAAATCTATGTCAGTCACGGGTGATTTACTTTGCTATCATATTTTAAGACCAGCAAGCAGAAATTGGTCTAACCATTCTTTACCAGCCAGATCAAAATTGACATAGTCCATATCAGAGATAGATATAATGAAATTAAACTGGGATTGTTTGTAAAAATTTCTATAACACTTGCTGAGACGCTAAAACACTTATAACACTGTTAAGCCTTAACCAGTAATGAATCCAGTAATTTTTTATTCCTTCAACAATATATCCAGTATTCAAATTGATCAATGCTTACAGCAAGTTCTTAAAAAAACTAAAAGTATAATAAATATTGAATAAAAATGATTTTTTTAGATAATTGATGAGAAGTCGATCCTCTAACACATCACGTACAAAAGATCTAGAACAGTCACCCCCCTCGACCAAATTGGGAATATAGTACAATACTTAGTGTATCCATATTTTATTATGTCATATCACTAAAATATCTTCCACGAAAGACATGTGAAACACTTACGTTTAACTTTTTGTATATATAAATTACTGAAGTCTATTAGAGTCCTTTATTGTATGTAGTATCGTTACACACTTCTGTTATTTTTTTAATTATAATAGTGATTTTTACTATAATATCTGTCAATCCAAAACATAATTGGGAAAATCATATAGCACACTGAAAAGTCTCTTTCCATATACTCCAATATACATACATACTTTATTGGAAAATATATATACAATTAAAAATAATAATAAAAAAAAATTAAAATAAAAAATAAAAATATACATTTAATTTAAATCCATTAATTCGATATATTTTAATTTCAGTTAAATTCCTTATTGGGACTCTACTGCTATTAGCAGTAGCATTGACGACGGTAACAGCTGAAGAGCAACCTGCACGCATAGTTTGCTATTTCAGTAACTGGGCTGTTTATCGACCGGGTATAGGTCGATATGGCATCGAAGATGTACCCGCTGAGTTGTGTACACATCTGATTTACTCATTCATTGGTGTGGATGAGAAAACTTGGGAAGTTCTTGTTATCGACCCCGAATTAGATGTTGATCAAAATGGTTTCCGAAATTTTACGCAATTGCGTCAAAAGCATCCAAATCTAAAACTTGAAATTGCTGTCGGTGGCTGGGCCGAAGGTGGTAAAAAGTACTCACAAATGTCAGCGGTACGTGAGAGACGCCAAAGTTTTATACGCAGCGTGGTTGATTTTATGAAGAAGTATGACTTCGATGGTTTTGATTTGGATTGGGAATATCCTGGAGCCACAGATCGTGGTGGTGCTTTCAGTGATAAGGATAAGTTTTTATATTTTGTACAAGAATTAAGACGTGCTTTCGATCGTGAAGGACGAGGTTGGGAAATCACAATGGCTGTACCAGTAGCTAAATTTAGATTACAAGAAGGTTATCATGTACCAGAATTATGCGAGTGAGTAGTAATAACTATATTTCTTATAAATATATATATTTTAATGGAAAATTGTTTTTTCGAATAGATTACTTGATGCTATACATGCCATGACTTACGACTTGCGAGGCAATTGGGCTGGCTTTGCTGATGTACATAGTCCATTATATAAACGTAAACACGATCAGTATGCATATGAGAGACTCAATGTGGTAAGTATTTTTATTAAAAATAAATTTTTACAAAAAAAACTGTCCCTTTTGGCTGATGCTATTTTGAGGTGTATTTCGAAAATACATTTTTTTACAATTTAATTTCAATATACTTTTTATTTTCGACAAAAACATGTAGTTTTCTATACCGAATTCTTTAAAAACATTAGTCGGGGAAATTAATATCTCGATAAGTAGATATGGGCTATTTACTTAAGTAAAGTAAAATGTTTGTTTCAAAATTAAATAAAAATTTAATAGAATTTTTATGTTAACATAGTGTCGACCTCAAGACCTTAATATTCTTGATTTTTATTTTTCTTTAAATTTAATTTAACTGTTAACAATTTTTATACATTTATCAAAAATCCTCACATTTCCATAGAATGATGGTTTAGCACTTTGGGAAGATATGGGCTGTCCAGCTAATAAATTAGTCGTAGGCATACCATTTTATGGCCGCACCTACACATTAAGTAATTCAAATAAAAACTACAACATGGGCACATACATTAATAAAGAGGCAGGTGGTGGTGCTCCCGGTCCTTACACAAACGCTAGTGGTTTCCTAGCTTATTACGAAATTTGTACAGAAGTAAATGATAAAGCAAAAGGCTGGACAGTTGAATGGGATGATCAAGGTATGGTACCATATACCTACAAAGATACACAATGGGTGGGATATGAGAATGAAGTATCGGTGCAAATAAAAATGGACTTCATTAAGGAGAGAGGTTATGCTGGCGCTATGACATGGGCTGTAGATATGGATGATTTCCATGGTTTATGCGGTCGTGAAAATTCTCTTATGCATATACTACATGATAATATGCGAAACTATCGCGTACCAGAACCAACACGCGAAACAACACCTAGGGTAAGTGTCTAACACAAATAAATCCACCAAGTGTGGCGAATAAATTATTTTTATCTAATTTATCAAAGCAGCACATACAAAATGAAATAATTTGTAAGTGCCGCTTGCCAAATTTGCTTAATTGCAAATGATTTGCTTATAATTTATTGTTTTGAGGTATTTTGAATTTTTCGCACTATTCTTTTTTAATTAAAATACAGCCTGAGTGGGCAAAGCCACCCGCAACACCGCCAAATCCGGATGAAGAAAATCTGCCCATTGCATCCACCACGAAACGTCCGATACCGAAACCACAACAAACAACAGTTCGGCCCACTGAAGCAACAACAACAACAAAAGTAAGCTACAAAAATATGTATTACATATACATATATGAGATATATATCTCTCTCTATAATTTTTTTGCTACAATATAATTTTATTAAACGAGATAAATTCTATTGGGGACCTTTAAGAAGTTAGATGTTAAAATTAATTATTTAATTCATGTTAAAGTAGGAACTTCGTATACTTTTATGTAAATAGAAGTATACTTTTATGTAAATGTAAATTATTATTATATATAATAATAAATAATTTTTTAATTTAGCAACACCTTATAGCATAAAAGTCATCTGTGCCAAAAAATTTCTCAGCCGCAAAATAGAAATTCTACTCACAAATACGGACCTTATTTTTAGTTGCCCTGCATTTGTATTAATAAGCTTCGTCAAAAATAGAAAATGTTGGAGAACTCAAAAAAAGATACATTTATGTAAATTCAGCAATAATCGACACTTCTATTGCTGCCAATAAAAATGTTAAAAAATTATGTGTAAACGCGAAAAATTTATTTTTAATTTAAATTCACGTTCGATTGAAAATGCAACAATTTATTTCGAGAATAAAGAAACTAAGTCAGAGTGCAACGAACGCTTCGTTGCATTTAAACAAAGTGCAAGAGAAAATCGCACTTGTTTGAACCGTTGACAGACTGACATCGACATTGACACTGAAATAGATCGAATATTTTATTGACATTTACCGATTTCTTTACATTTGATATTAAGTGTTTCGCATTAAGTGTTTTTTTCTTTCACTCTCTACAGAAACCTGCAAAAGTTTCAAAGAAACCGAAACCAAAACCAAAACCAAAGCCTACAACAAGTACTAGTACAACTACAACAACAACAACCGAAGCAGCTCTGCAAAAAGATCCAGAAATTACACAACCGGATCCAGAACAAAATGATGTCAACATTGATTGTACCAATAGAGATTATGTACCTCATCCAGATTGTCAAAAGGTGAATATTTATCCCAACTAAATATGATTAATAATATAATATATACATAAATACAACATATCTTTATCTTATAAAATGTATCTGTTATTTTTTTATATTGATTATAATTATTATTATTATAATTATTATTTTAATATTTAGTATTATCGTTGCGTACATGGCAAACCAGTCGAATTTGAGTGTAAAGAAGGTACCGCTTTCCATACAATCCTCAATGTTTGCGATTGGATTGAGAACAGCGATCGTTACTATTGCACCAGACTTAAGAAGAAAACTGTGGACAATGAAACAAAATAATTTTAAGTTAATTTAAATAATTTTATCATCAGAAATGTATTTAGTTTCTAAGGTTAATAAACAAAGACTTTAATAAATTATATTATTTAACAAAAATATATACGATATTCATTTAATTAAGGTTCTGTAGGTATTATCTTGGGAGATGAAAGCAAAAAGTAAGTAAGCAGCACCCATTTTTGACTAGTACCCATTTTA
The DNA here is from genome assembly GCF_002237135.1 of Teleopsis dalmanni. Lineage (NCBI taxonomy): Eukaryota > Metazoa > Arthropoda > Insecta > Diptera > Diopsidae > Teleopsis > Teleopsis dalmanni. The sequence goes on from NC_051847.1 coordinate 177,776,323, forward strand.
TTCGTGGATTATCTTCTTATTTTTAGAAACATTTTATTTTCGTAAAAATAGGCTTAATATATGAAAAGTTAGAATTCCATAAATGAGTCCACGTTTATATCTTTCAATGATGATAACTTTTTGATTTACTATACTATTTTAGAGAATTTGCCTATTTTACTATATAGTGTCCTATTTACTTTACTGCATATTACTTGACTTACTAAATTGATTGGAAAATAATGTTAAAAAGAATTACTAGAGATTTGATTACCTTTAATTAAATATGTCCTGTGGCATATGAAGTTGTATAAGAAAAAAATTATAAAAGAAATCAAAGCTCCATTAGATCTTGAAAACCTATACATAATAAATGTTTAAAATGTATTTTCAAGTTTATTGTGTCAAAATACATATGATTGTTATGTTTAGCAATGAAACAGAGTACTCTGAGCTCAATGGATTGAGATGACATAGAGGTAGTAAAGTTCCTTAATACTTTTCCACTCTTTGCGGCATTAATTCCAAATCCATTTTAATAACAAGTAAAGTTGTTTAATACTTTAAACTAAATATTTTTGAAAGAAGTAATAAGATTCCTTAATACTTTTTCACTCTCTATGACACATATAACACTAATCCATTTTAACACCATGGTATAGAACAATTCTTAAAATATTTTAGTAAGCTTTTCTCCTCAATATAATAGGTAAAATAGTTTTTTTTTTGGTGCGAAGAGAAGGTCTAAAAATGCCTAAGACGCCGTTACTATGCTCTCACAATAGAGGTAAGCGCGAATTGCATGGATTAAAAACAATCCAGCTCCTGTAGCAGACCGTTTCTACTTCTCAACTTTATTGGGAATACTTCAAGGTGGAGTCCCTGTGTTGATTATCCATTAAAAAATGTATTCAATAGCCTGCGTCCAGGCCTTTTATTTGTATACCTTTTCTTCAAAATTATTAATTTACGAGATCATATTTTTTTCCGCTTAAATATGATTGTAGCGAAACGGTGTATGGCGGTTCAGTTTTCTTCAGAAAGCCTCATCTTCGTTGTGATATTTTCGACGTTTATTTCATCGACTATTGTTTCAATTGTAGTAGAAGAACATAGAAATTCCTTGATATTTTCGCCACTACCCTTTTTTTGCATCCCTAACACGTTTTTCACTAATTCATCATATATGGTATATCGCATATATACTAGATATACATATATACATCGCATACACTAGAAAACATAAAATACTTTATTTCTATATATTATTTGTGAAATAGTATATTATAGAAATTCTTTGAAAATCTTCCACTCACCTCTTTTGTTAGGTCTCACATATTTTTTACCAATCCATTTTATTAAAGTAGTGTATTATGATTATAAAACTCCTTCTGTGAATACAGGAGTTTTTGCAAAAAGAATAATTCGATTTTCAATTCATCAAGAGAAACAGTTCTTGATATTCTTGGCAGTAGGAATATATTTGTAGAATCTCTTTTAATTAAAATTACCAGACATGTTAAAGGTAAATCCCTAAACTAGGCAACAAAAAAAATATATGTAAAACAGAGTTATGGCGTATTCAATTGGTAAATATGGATTCAATCCAGATTTACTCTTGAAGTGCCCCAATTTTCTTGTTCAATCTTACATTTTAAAACTAATCTAACATTTTTGCAGTAATATTATTAGACATTTATATATTTTATTAAAACATATATCGAAGCAAATCATACTTTACTTTTCAAGTCTCTAAAACAGCCGTTAATATTTCAGGGTAATCTTCCTACCCTTCCAAAATATCTAGAGTGTTATAAATTAATCTCGAGTGTTATATATTTCATTCCAAGACTTACCAATCGAAATGAAATGAAATGAAATGAAATGAAAGAAGTGAATCTCGATTGAAGAAGTTACCTAAGATTTATTAATCGAGAACGACATTTGAATGTATTTTTAATACTAATATCAAACAAAATTGTTCTTATTGATGGGAGAGTCGTATCTTCTATCCAAATAGCTCATTGACACATTTTATTACTATACTTTCAATCATGATAATTTAAATGTTAAAATCAACTAATATGTTGATGAGGTAGATTTTTTTTAAAATATCTGTATTGTACGATCCCAAAAAATCATGATAATTTCAGCTTTTAAATAATGACTTCATCGTGGGGTCTTAACTTTAGCCGTTAGAACTATAAGGTTTTAGGTTGATGTTGATGAAGTAGATATTTTTAAAATATCTGTATTGTACGATCCCAAAAAATCATGAAAATTTTACTATTTAAGAAATGACTTCGTCGAGGGCTCTTAGCTTTAGCTGTTAGAACTGAAAGGTTTTGGGTTGAATTAACATCAACCTAAGTGAATTTTTTTTAAAAGATCTGTATTGTACTGTCCCAAAAAATCATCTTAGGGCTCTTAGCTTTAGCTGTTAGAACTGAAAGGTTTTATAAAATATTTATAAATCAATGTCTTTATAATATACATATATGAAAACAAAGAACATTCAAAACCGTTTTTGATACATTTTATTGTTGTCATAAAATCTACTTTACGTTAAATATATTTCGAATTATATTATAAACATTATATACTTAAAAAAAAATTATAAGGTAGGTGGAAAAAGTTCTTAAAGATATATATTATTAGCATGTGTCTTCTGTTTCTGACTCAGCTCACATCCGCTGCTTGCATAATTTTATTGCTCATACGCACCGAATGACACAACTTGCCTACTGTTCGATTTCAGTTTTTTTCAAATCAATTGATATGTTAAAAATATTATTTCTATATTTTATTCTATTTTATTTTTTTAAATAAATTAATATAAAAAATAACATTTTAATTTTAATATAAAATGACAGAACAATTTTGTGTTAGCAGATATAGTTCGAAAGATGAAAAAAATGACATGCCGAAACGTCTGATATTAGCACTTATCTTTAAAGAAGTATGATTTATGAGTCTTTTGAAGGAAAAGAAATCTTGAAGATAAATAGTAGACGGAATATTGAAGTATTAACTAATAAATTCCAAACAAATCCAAGAAATACATTAAAGACTAGAATATGTTAAATGTTTGAAAAGAAAAGAATTTTTATATATTTTTTATAAAAGTGCGACAGACCAGAACAAAACTGTCAACTCAAGGTTCTGCTATAAATTCATGTGATTTAACTTATTCAGAGAGATCCAATACCGCCATTCTTCTATTCTTCTCTTCTTCTATTTTATGTACTGATTAGATCGGGGTACATAATTTATTGCATATGTAATAAGCATGCAATATATTTGATTTGATTTGAGTGCAATTAAAGACCTGCGTGTACTTCGTGTCCTTTCGCAACTGAGATTTAGCAAATTTGATAATAATATTTCTTGAAAATTTATACGTTTAATTTAATTTAAACTAAAAATACATTTTGACGCTAATAAAATGTTAACATATTTGCCATGAATGTGACAATTTTTGAAGAAAATTTTACGTATGTATCACAGGCACAGGCGTATGCTCATGATAAATGGGCAGCAAATATTGTTTTTAAGCAGTGATTTCAATTGAATGAGTAATTATTTTATATGAATTAAAATAAATTTTTATGGTATTTATTTTAAAATAAGTATAATTTTATATATCAGAACAGCAATGTCCTGGAGAAGGACAGTTTAGTAGGAGACTGGCAAATCACTTAACGAGTTGAGAGGAATAGCACAAAATAAAAATCAATGGAAAACTTTTATGGACTTCTTAGCTCTGAATGGAGAATGGAAATAATAAATAATATAAATAATAGTTTTATATACATATTTAAAGTATAAAAATGTAGAGTTTTCATTAAAAACTTTGTTGAATATATACTTATAGTTCAATTGTTCTATAGGTAACGACAAGCATGCAACCCGCATCAGAGAAGATAAAATGAGATATGCATTTAAATACATTAATATATATAGTATTTATCTTTAAGTATCTTTAGGTACTATTGAAGATATTTCTAGATTGCAAGCCATAAAGGAAATGTAATTCAATACGTGCTCTTTCAGTATGTACTTGAAATTTATTTAATAATACAAAAGATCTCAGAAAAGTACTGGATTTCCATTGCAGTTATT
>NC_051847.1:177780523-177794646 GCF_002237135.1 Teleopsis dalmanni
TGTCATTATCTTCACTATTCGGTATACCATCACCATCAATGTCATCATCCTGATCATTTGGTATACCATCACCATCTATATCATCGTCATCAACGTTTGGTATACCATCGCCATCAATATCATCATCTTCATCATTAGGTATACCATCTCCATCAATATCATTATCTTGATCATTTGGTATACCATCACCATCTATATCATCGTCATCAACGTTTGGTATACCATCTCCATCCATATCATCATCTTGGTCATTTGGTATGCCATCACCATCCATATCATCATCTTGATCATTCGGTATTCCATCACCATCCATATCATCATCTTCATCATTTGGTATGCCATCACCATCCAAATCATTATCATTTAAATTTGGCACACCATCACCATCAATATCCTTATCTTCAAGATTTGGTACACCATCACCATCTAAATCAGTATCCTTCTCATTTGGGTCACCATCACCATCGATATCTTGATCATCAACATTAGGTACACCATCACCATCAATATCATGATCCTCAACATTCAAAAGACCGTCACCATCAATATCTTTATCTTCTTCATTGCGCTGACCATCACCATCAATATCATGATCATCAATATTTAAAACACCATCTCCATCGATATCCTTATCTTCTTCATTTAACAAACCGTCACCATCAATATCTTTATCATCTTCATTACGTTTACCATCACCATCAATATCAGTATCTTCTACATTTGGTACACCATCTCCATCAATATCAGTGTCTTCTTCATTTGCTTCACCATCACCATCGATATCATGATCGTCAACATTTGAAACACCATCACCATCGATATCATGATCATCGACATTTGATACACCATCACCATCTATGTCATGATCCTGCACATTTGGTACGCCATCACCATCAAGATCGTGATCTTCAACATTTGGTACACCATCACCATCGAGATCATGATCCTCAGTATTTGGTACACCATCACCATCAAGATCATGATCTTCGACATTAGGTACACCATCACCATCCATATCAGAGTCTTCTGTATTCGGTATTATATCGCCATCCATATCTTCATCGTGTATATTCAATATACCATCTCCATCCATATCTTCGTCTTGTTCATTTGGTATAACATCGCCATCTATGTCGCTATCTTCTTCATTTGGTATGCCATCTTCGTCGATATCACGTTCTTTAGGTAATTTCTTTCTATCTTCAGTCGAATCCACATCCTCTATTTCCACAGTTTCCAGTTGATCATCAGCCGGCTGATCAGATTGCATGCCATCATCGTCATCATTCGTTGTGCCTATATAGCGTTGAGTAGAGTAAAAATATTTATGAGTATATAAGAGTATCTCTAGTATAAGTCGCTTATTGGAATGCCTATCGGTAATAAGAGTTTCACTCTAGTTGCCTGTCAATTACTAAAATGTGTGTTCGCGAAAATTGCTTTTAGCAATTTAAATATTAATAAATAATATAAATTAACATAAATTGACAACTTGACAGATTGCTGTGAAAAAATCAATTAGTAGAACTCTCTGACCTGTGAAAAGTAAAGCCGTAAAAATTTTACAAAGTGGTTTTTTTATTCTGTTTTTTTTTTGTGTATTAAATATCCTTAGTAGATATATCACAAGAGATATTTTATAATTTTGGATTAATATATTTCCATACTATAAGTTATTATAAAAAAACAAGTTTTTAGAAAGATTTTTTTATTGGATCACCTGTTTTGAGCTCGTTTATAGCCTTTTCAATGTAAGGGCGACATTCGGATTCACTTGGTCCAATTTCAGATCCGCTAGCGAATGCATCTATAAATACAAAAAATCACAAAAAAAGGAAAATTAATTAATTAATTTAATTAATTAAATTAATTTGCATAATGGAATTACTTTTAATTTTGGACAAATATTTGCACTTTTACACTGAAAACTTTTTACATTTTTAAATTTTATTTCTATTTTATATTTTTATTTATTTCTCTTAACTTGACAATAATTTTTAATATGAGCACGAAAATTATTGTAAAATAATTTTAGTTTTCGGTTTTTCGTTTAATAATTTGCGTTTGTATAACGTTTTGGCCTTCTGCCCAAAACTTGGCCCACACAATTTTTTTTTTTTTTGCATATTAAATTTTCCATTTCCACAATTTTCATTTATCTTCTTCATTTCGCTATGACATATGGTAATTATTTGAGGTCGCATAGTTTTCAAGCGCTTTTCCATTTTTTTTACTCTTTGGAGGCATCACATTAAGGTCATTCAAAATTGTAAAATTTAAGATCTGAATAATTTAGACAGAAGTATGTTTACGTCAGTAGATTGTTTTATGGGTTTATGAGTTTCAAATACAAAAAAAAAAAATATGTAAAATCTTAAAAATAGAAATTACATTAAGTTTTATATTTATATGCGAAAAATCCATAAAATGTTGGTCATGAAAGCATCTTCATTCATATTTTTAAATATTTATTTGTGTGTTCCAAACAATGACCTACATATGTATCTGCTGATTTTCCACCTACAGATATAAATTTCAAAAAAAATGAAAAATGGAATACTTAAATTAAAGATTTTGTCTTTAAAGAATACAAGCCTGTCAATTGGATAATATTTCCAAAATTAAATTTTAAGTTAATATCCTTGAAATACTTGAACAAAAAATTTGAATTTTAAGTAAAATAATTTACAAAATGATTCAAAGCTTCCAAATATATATATAAAGAAAGATCACATCTTCACTAGCGGCAAATTTCACGTGACGGGTTCTAAATCCGGTGGACAATCCAAATTCAAAATCTTGGGATTAGAACTCGCTGCCAGCGTAAGGCCGAAATCCGATAACGATTTGTTATGACCAATTAAGAGAAGAATTATGATTATGATATATTTTTTTTCTCCTAAGTGGTATATAGATCAACTTGAACATTTATGGTAAAATCATTTTTAGAATATTTAGCGAAACGAAGCTCTGTTTCGATTGTTTATGACCTGGAGACCTGGCTGGGGCCCTTGAGCATGTGCTACAAGCAAATCTGCTACAAATATAGTGAGTTAGTTATTATTCTTAATAGCAGTTACAATTAGAAAAGTCATCTTCAATAAAATAAATTAATAAATAGATAATAGTAAATAACAACAACAAGATTTAAGTTTTAATTGTTAACACTTTTTAGATTCATGGATTAAAAAAAATTTTTTTCTGTTATTCATTATTCAATATTTACTCCTTTCATAATCTTGCATCTGCACTGGCTGGACTTTGTCAAGAATTTTTCATACTCTTTTTTTTTTCACTATAGGTACATACAAATTTTTCTAGTTCGATAAAATTGGTCTTTTCAAAATAAAAAAAATTGAAATTTCTAAATTTTTGAGAATTAAAAATAATTAAATTAAATATTAAATTATTAAATCAAATTAAAAAATATAAAAATAAAAATTAGTAAAATACAAATTTTACTAAATTCTAGTCACTGTAGATGTTGAGTAAAACAAAGCATAAGCTAAAAGTTAAGGGATTTATCAACATAGTCAAGGCATCTGAAATATATTTCTAGCACTGAGTATATAGATTATAAAAATTTTATCGGGCCTCTGACTAGAGGCCCAGTACATGTCACCATGCGAACAAAATAAGTCTTTCAAAGTAGAGCTTGTTTATAAAATGGATATAAAACAATTAAACACACTATCTGTGGATGTCGAAAACTGAGTGCTAGTAGACTTATTCATATTGTCAACCAAATTATTACCCCTTACAATATATAGAATAAAATAAAACCATTAAAAGCGCTGGTGTTCATTAAAAGTGCAGTTTATGGTAGGTCATGCTAGCAGATCAAAAAGGCCACGCGTAGACCATTAAAGTACATTGGGAAACCAGATCAGAGTCTTAACTTTTTAGGGATAATGTGCATCACTTAGGATGCGCGTATGGATGAACGAATTTTATTAGGATTTCAACAGAAATCTCAGATATGTAGTCCAGTCCTGTAAAACTGATAGCTCGAAGTATTTTGTCGATATTTTATAACGTTTTTGATAAATTTTCTATATTAAAATTTTTAAAAATCCAAATAATTCAATCCAAGAGTTAAGTTTTTTATCAGACTTGATCCAGCACAGTTAACCATATATTATATATTATTATATATTTATATTATATTATTCAAAAGTTTATTTTAAACTTACAAACTCTTTACTTTGTTCTGTTATTCCTATATCAACTATAATAATATTTATACTGATCAATTTCGAATATAATATTAATAATTATATAGTTTGATTTTTTTCTATTCTAAACTTTTTTTATAATCCTAAGGATCAAAGATTGATTTATTTACATAAAAAAATCAGAAATTAAACATTTCAAAAAAATTTTATATAAATAAGAAGCAAAATAAATAATAAAAATTTAAACAAATTCAATAGATCTTATGGAAGACAGGCTGACTTAAGAGGAGGAACCATTGTGGGAAGTTTTAAATATTAAATGACTTTTAGTTATATTGGAAAAAATTGGAGACGATAGTAAATGGATATCTTTTGGCAAGTGCCAAGCAGTAGCAAAGCCAAGAAGTAATATTTGCTTCATCCTTCTCTGATTCGCAACTTCGATAATAATCGTTTAAAGGTTCCCTAATATGCCGGCATTGTAAATTGATAACTAAATTTAGAAACCAGCAGAATAAGAGGGCGACTAAGAAAACGGTGGAAAGAAGTAAAGAATATAAGAAATTGGAAAAGAAAAGCAAGAAACAGAAAAGAATGGAAGACTGTTGTTAAACAGGCTTAGGTCCTACATGGACTGTATAGTCGCGGATGATGAAATTTTGAAACTAAAATTATAATTATAAATTATAAACAATATATAGAATAAGCAACAATTACTTCAAATTTCCAAAACCCGACGGTAGCAGCTATACCATATATTTTGACATGACATGTAGTATTGCATTCTTTAACTGAATACAGGTACCAATACATATAATTTCTATTTGAATTAATAAAGGATGAACAAAAAAACTAACCCAAGAACTATTAATTTAAAACGTAATTGATTGTGATTTTTGCCATAGAGATTGAACAGCATCTTCATATAGGTACTTTATGCATCTTGAACGATATTCTGAGCCTTCCAGTTCTATGGACCGGGATAACTCTTGAATATAGTAGTGAAATGTATACAAAAAAAAATTTATTTATTAACAGTCAACGTTAATAAATAAGATTAATAACTTTTTTCATAAAGTATAAAGCTAGATAGTTACTTAGGTTCCTTAGATACTCTTTTGAATCAAGATTTTATTATGAATTAATATGAATTAAGAATTAGAAATGTATTATGAGTCTTATTTAAAATTTTTAGAATTTATTTCTATAGATATTTTTTCGGATTTATTTTTGAGTATATTTCCAACATCATCAAAGCAAAATACAATGTTTATAATAAAGTTTCCATACTTATAACCGTACTGTTACAAAGACGATGATAATAGGTTGCTTTTTTATATATTTCTCCGATTCAAATTGCTGATAGTTGCTGTTGATATATAAATTGTCATATAGTCTTTATTATTAATTACATTAATTAACTTTACGAAAATGTAATAATAAAAATAATAAATATTAAATTAATATTTAATATAATTAATAAATATTTAATTCAACTATATAATTTTCTCACAGTTTAATATAATAGTTAAACTATATATATAAAAAATATATACCATTTTATAAAATTAATTTTTTTTGTCGAAAGTGACGCGTCTTATGACGAAAAGAAACTATTTAAAACTTAAACGGGTTCGAATAGAAATGAAAAGGCAACAAGAAAAATTTCAGTTAATTTATTGAATATACCATTTTATTTACATTTAATTTTTTTAATATAATGTAATGATTATGATGATTTTCTTAAGCTTTCTTTTTTTTCTTTTCAGTCATGTTATTAATAATACTACCAACTGTGATTAAAGGTAAATAAAATGGATTTCTATCTAGAATATAATATATTATTTCTAAAAAACATACTAGTATGGTAATTTAATAAAATAAAATCAAAAGTATCAATACAATAAAAATATATTTGAGTTCGACTTTGGCAGCAATATTTGATGAGAGGTATGGAAAAATTTTCTATATCTTTTTATTATTATACAAAGATGAGACTTGGGTTTATCATCTTCATCCTGAAATAAAACATGTAGATCTATTTAAAAAGAGCAACATATGTTTAACTAGAAAATGAAAAAGAAAAATCCAACTGGGAGGATAATGAATATTGATTTACTGCAGTGGCTGTTATGTTGCACTTTTATTTCCTTCTATATTTGGACATACTATAAATAAGAAAAAAAATAACCAAAAATTTGTAAAGATTTTATTTAATGATATAAAAGAAAACTATACCAGCTTCATTATAGAATTTATAAAATGTTTTAAGTACTTAATTGATCAATAAAAAAATGGGTAAGATTGTTAAACGCCTAATAGCATCACATTTTGAAATTTACGAATATTCACTTCTTATTTGCAAAATGAGTACAGTAGTATATAGAATCAGTTCTATACAACTTTAATAAATATCACTATTTATTAAACAATATATATGTATAATATATCGAATCGAGAATGGTTACTCCTCTCGGCTCCTCGGGGAGGTATGCACATCTGAAATCAATTATTGCTTAATCTGATGAAGTTATAAACAATAATCCAGTCAAGGTGTAAAGAGGGGTTTTGAAAATACCTCGAGTTAAGAAAGAGTAAAAGTGCATTAGCTCAAATAGCTTCAACATAGATGAATTACTCTTGTTGTAGAACATCTGTTCTCATATTATCAACCATTATGGTTTTTAATAGCATAAAACTATAGTTATTTACGGATTTAGAACATCTGAAGCCTATTAAAGTATTTAATTTAAATTAAAATGAATATAATTGTATTCCAATATATAGACAATAAACTATGTTAAAGTTAATAGATAAACTTCAAGCTCATGCATGACAATATTTTAACTCCTTTCATATCATTGATGAAGCAGAATTTTTAAGAAATTAATGGAATCATGTAGTAGTCTAGCTGAAGAAGATTGGTGTGCAGTTAGATAATGCCTCAAGAATAAGATATAGTTAAGATACAATTTTTATTAATAATAATTTCATTAATAATTTTATTTACAATAAATAATTTTAAAATATTTTTCTTCAACAAAATTTTATTAAAATACGTTTTCTGCAAGTATATTTTCAATAACTTACTTAAATTTTTGAGTGAAAGTACTAAAAAGTCAAGGAGTATTATTATTAACTCTTAAATGCGTTGAGGAACGAAATTTAATTAATAACTTTAACGTTTAACTCTCCTAAATTTAATAGGGATTATGAAAAGTCTGCCTGTATGCTAGTATAATAGTCTGCAAGTACCAGATATAGAATTTTGATTCTGTCAAATTTAAAACAAAAATTTGCGTTATACACATATAAAAAATAATTTACGTTATACACATCTTCTTCATAATAATAGATTCTAAACCTACATATTTCACTATCTATTCACTATCTATTACTATTTAATTTCAATTAAAGGTAGTACTATAAAAATTGTTTATAGTTAATAAATAGATTATTACAAATATAAAAAAGCTTGCTTAAAGCTTAAATATTGTTTTTCGACTAAATGTTACTGAGATTTGAACTAAATGTAACTGAGATTTGAACTATGACTATAGGTACCATACTCTAGTTCTAGTTGTATACTATCAGTTCTAGTTGTACTATGCTATCAGGACAGTATTTTAGTTACTACAATTATTATTGTTTCATCGGATTAATACTGCGATCTAGAGATTCACTGACGACTCATGTCTGCAATGATCTATTAAGTAGGAGATCCATTGATCCCTCTGCATGAATAATATTAAAATTGTAATTTATACTTTATACTTTATTAAGTTTAAGTTGATTAATTTTTTCATCCGATATAAGATGTCCTACTAGGTATTTTTTCCGTTCATGTATCATTGTAAGACAATCTCCCAGCATGTGCAGTGAGATTTTATCTTATTCTCTAAGAAACTTACAAATTCCACTAGAGTAGGTTCTCACTTTTGTGATATTATAATTTGATCTACAATTTCCTATCAGAAGTAATGATATTTAAGTTATTTTTGTTTAGTTTCTTGCAATCCTTAAATTATTTTAGAATAAACGTCCCTATAAGTGAGTGCGATTGTGAAGGGTCTGATATATTGTCCCTATTTTGCTTTCTCTGTTTTAAGTCTTCTTTCTAAATGATAAATATATTAGATTTGTTAGAAATAATAAAATATATCTAATAATATTGCAATATACCTAGAAAAAAATTTTTTTTATTAATATTTAAAAGCATAGTAGTACTTTGTTTTTATTTTTTAATATTTTTTGTTTATAAAAAAAACATAAAAAAAAAATTATTTTTAATGTATTTATTATAAAAATATTATAAATGCTTTTCATTTATTTTTAACACATTTGTTATGAAAATTATATAAATGGTATTTATTTTTAAATAATAAAAAAATTTAAAAAATTAAAACTATGTACATTACGTCTTTTTTGTTTTAATAAAAAAAAATATTTAGATACTAAAAAAAAAATAAATTATAAAAAATATAAAATTTTTTGAATTTGTTTATCGAACTGATTTTTATAATAGTTTTTATATATTTTTTAATTCGGCTATAGGTTCCTTTTTTGTAGACGATAGAATAAAGAGATATATATAAATTTAGTAATATTAATTTATGTTAGATCGTGATCCTGATGATGACTCTCAAGGAGATTTGAAATATAGAGTATAATAAAAAATATTAAACGTTGAATTATTTAACAAAAAAGGGACCTATAGACGAATTAAAAAATATATTAAAACCAATATGAAAAATATTTAAAGAGGTTTATTTTTTGTTCTATGTATTTCTTTCTAATTTCATCTTATAAATGCTATTTAGACACAAATAAAAAAATTTACTCGAGCTGAATATAAGAATATGGGACATAAAGATTTTATACTTTTTTAAACTTAGGACTATATGCACTTGGCCATTCGTTTACATTTTGCTGCTTAAGTCGCAATCTTAAGCACCAGGCTCACTACTATATTTGGTTAGATGGGGTTAAACCGGCGATCCCAGGGTATTCATTTTGATCCAAAGCCCCATTGTACTACCGTATTATTAACAACCCAAGGGCTGAAACCATCTAGAACCTTTGGCAAAGCTTATGATGCAATTTAAAGGGAGGTCTCGCCAAGATCCTCAAAGAAGAAAACTCCTAAAATGTTAAGGCGGCGCCGCGCATTAAGCAAAGCATGGTTACCTAGAATACCTAGAATACAATGACCTGTTAGTAAACCTACTACAAGATTGATATCTCTACGGGGCATCTCAATGAGAGAGTTCGATTTTCTTTTATTAGTATGTGGCCAAATTGCATACAGATGCCTGCATATTGAAGAGCCTTCCCATTTTTTATTAAAAAATTCAGCATAGGAAGAACTGAATACCAATTTGCATGATGTCAACGATGTAACCAGCTTGTTTAGGTTTTCAGAGTGGTTTCTCGAAGCACCTCATCTGGCTAGCTCATCTATTTTGCAATTGTTGAAAATATCCGTATGATCGAGAACCCAGATAAGAGAAATTTATATTATATTATTATTGCCTATTATATTTATCGACCTATCATTACTGTTGCAAATAATTTAAGAAATAATTTTATTAATTAAATTTTAAGAAATGAAAGTTTTTTGTTTTTAATTTTATTTTTAAATTTTAAAAAAGGTTTAAAAAATAAAGTAATAATTTGCTGACTATTTAACTGATTCTAGGTATTACTTTAATAAATGATGATGAGGATTTTTTAAGCTATATTAATTTTTTGTGATTTTCAAGGATTAAGACAATCTTCTTCAGATTCTAAACATTTAGCCGTAGTGAAATGTAATAAAATCTCACTCAACGCCAACGTAAGAAAATATATAGAAAAAATAATTATAATATCTTTTGCGTATGGACTCGATGGAGTGAAAGCGCACTGAGATTATTTTTATACAATATTTACCAAACAGAAAAATAATTTTTTATATAAATAATATTTGTTGAATGGCATCGTTGTGTTTGTTTTTTTGCTTTTGTAAATTGAAGATTTTGCTTAATTTATTTTTAAAATTTAATATTTAGTATTTAAACAAAATTTCAATATCTCTACGTCTTGTCGCGCTCTTAGTTCTCTAAAATACGTATTTCTTTTGTATTTCGTTTTTTTTTTTTTTTTGTATTTCGTATATTTTCATTTAGCCACAAATTTATTTATTTATTTAATTTTTTTACTAATAATTTTTTCATACATTTTTTATATTTTATTTATTTTATACATGCATATAATGTATAAAATGTATATAATTTCTTGTTGTTTTGTGAATGCCATTTCTAAATTTAAATTAAACGAAACGAGCCACTATGGCAAAATCTTCCCGTTCATACTCAACTCAGACCCGTTGTTCACATTTAGATAGTCAGAGTCGGAGACAGAGAAGATTTGTTTTGCTTTAGATTTTCATTTTCATATCTGCCCGAATCATATTTGTCTCTTCCTGCAAAATTGACACTAACACTTACCACTTACCACTCAAGTTCTATACGAATAAATTAGAGAAATTCAATTAATTAGCACTCAAAGTATCTTTCTTGTACTTAGGAGCAAAAAGATATTTGCGGACACTTTTCACAATTTCATCTGATATGTGCACAGTCGAGATCATATAAGAAAAAATATTTTTAAAATACATTTTTGACTAGATATTTTCCTAAACGTCGAAGAAGAAATTGCATAATATTATGAGAACTCATTGTATCTTGTTGCTTTGTCAGTTGGTAATGCCGCTGTCGATCTGCGAGTATCTTTCGTAGGTCGCTCGTTGCTGTGCTAATAGCACTTTTTGGCAACCGCTGTTCGTCGTTCGCCGTCGATGACACTTCTTCATATACGTTTGTGGATATATTTATGGGCCACATTATATAATTCAAATTATTAATCTATTTGAGACTATTTTAATTTTTCACACTTTCAATTCGCAGTTTTTAAGCATAAAAATATTATATATTTATTTTTGGAAATAAAAAGTTTTCAGTGTAAAATGCATTTATTATAAATATTTTTTTTTATTTTATAATCTTCTTTTTCTATAACACATTAATTAAAAAATTTTAGTTTACACATACCATGACATGAGACGGTAAATAACGTTAGTCCTAGCAGGACCCAAAATGTTAACCGCCCCATAACAAAAATAACAAAACTTCCTTAATTGAACCACCAAGCGTTGTTGTATTTTGTTAGTACTTATGTCACGTCATAAATTTCTATTTACTTTGTTACTTAATTGTTAATAATGAAAATTAATATTTCACTCTCTCGTACACTGCATTAATATAATTTTTTTATATTTCGTGGGGAATGCACTAGAAAAAAATATTTGAAAATTTAAAATTTTTATAAAAAATCATATTAAAATTAAATTTATTTTTTTAATATTTTTATATATTTTATTTTATTTTTTTTTATTCTAATTTTAATTTAATTTAATTTAAAAGCACCACAAAAGATCATAAATTTTTTATTATCCTTTTTTTCACATTCGTTCCACGTCGTTCGATTTTTAAATTTAATTATCGTTAATTAAATTATAATTTCTTTATTTTTCGTATGTATTTAGTTAAACAATCGTTTCATGGGTAATCCTTTGTGTCCCTTTCAACGATTGCCAACTAAATTGAAAAAATTATTTGAAATTAATTTTTCAGCATTAAAAAATGTCGTGTCGTTTTCGTTTTGGCTTCTATTTCAAATGCCTTGCTTTTAAAATTCAATTAAAACCGTTTTATTCAATATAAAAAATCTATTTAAAACTTAAAAATATAATCAGAAAGGTACGAGTACGAGTATACGAGTCGATCTCTCCCGGTCCAAAACTAATTCGTAACACAACAAGGAGATCCTACAGATTTACCTTGTGACCGCGAAATTTTTTAATTTTTTCATATCGAAAATTCACAAATAATTTTCATACAAGATTTTCATTGGATTTTATGAGTGAGTTTCGAGATGAGTGAGATTTTACTCAATTGAATTATTGTAGCAAAATTTCGTGGTGACTTTTACTTGCACATCATTTTGAATATATCATTTTCTTTTTGTTGCAGTGTTTAAGGTTCATTATATATAAAATTTAACTTATAGTAATTAAACGCTATAATATAGTATAAAAAGAAAGCTTGTTTAAAATACATTATTGTCTTTACTAAGAGGGGATGAAGAATGGCCACGACTGGTATAGAGTCCATTATTATATATAATTAGTATGCTTACTTTATCATCTCTTACCCTAAACAATTTCGGAAACGGATAAAAAAATGTGATAACTAACCGGTGTGGATCTTTATGTCACAGCGAACAAGAGAAGTTCGCTTCGGTGGAGACAATTCGACAGAATCATTTAGTCCATTATCCTTTGCATTTTTTATGTTCACTTACCCCTCTTGTACCCTAAACGTTTACGAAACGGATAAAGATATAAGATAACCAAACCATGTGGATCTCTATGTCACAGCGAACAAGAGAAGTTCGCTTCGGTGGAGACAATTCGACAGAATCATTTAGTCCGTTATCCTTTGCATTTTTTATGTGCACTTACCCTTCTTGTACCCTAAACGTTTACGAAACGGATAAAGATATAAGATAACCAACCCATACGGATCTCTATGTCACAGCCAATTAGAGATGTAGCTTCGGTGAAGTCACTTCTATAGAATCGTTTCAGAGATTTATCGAAGTTGGAGCAATTTCAGCTAAGAAAGCCAACACAAGTCAAAATACTCTATGAGATTTAAAGATAAATTTTATTATAGATTACAATAAATAGTCTTATACTCATACTATATTTTGTCAACTAATATTGCAGGAATTATCAGAAAAGAATTTTAGTTCATACAGCATTTATAAATTATTTATATAGTCGTATGTATTCAAGCACAAAAGATCAATCATGGTCCTTGTGTTCTGCTCAAATGGGAGCTAGTACCCTGTTCTTTCTCTTATCTCTCTTATGTATTCAAAAAAATACACATCAAAAAATATTTGTGAACCACACCACCCCATTAGATACACCTCAGTAGTTTTGTTAATAAAAAAGAAATTGTTACATTTGTTGTAAAAGACTCAAGTCGATTGGATGTACCTTAAAAACTGGGTAAAAACTAATTAATTACTGGCTATATAAAAACCTCGAACTTGTTTTAAAAAAAATTGTTTAGATAAAAATTGTTTATGTTTAGATAAATCTGCTTTAGATAGCATTTACTTTCAACTATACTTTGTTGCTCGTTATACGAATATCTCAAAGAAATCAAGGAGCTATTATAGCAGGTGTTTGAAGTAAATCAATCTCCAGAAATAACGCTGTAACTTGTTCTCACAAATCTTGTCATTTTCTGCTGACAGAGTATTCTTTGCGAAAGTATTTGATATCACTAGTCTATACCAACAAGTCCACAATGATTCTAGCGTCTGAAACAAGGATATAATATGGTATTTATAAACAACTGCTCTAAATATTTGCCAACTTTATAGAAAATTGGGGCATCAAATTACAATTACTCTGACATTTCCATTGGCAAAGACATTTTTAATACATTTTTAATACATTTTTAGAACTTCTAAATAAGAATTGTTTTCTATTACATAGGAAATATGTAAATACTAAAACCTATTTATATAACCTAGGATGTCTGAATATTCATAGAATATATTTGGGCTATATCTTTAAAAATAATGTTTATTTTAATATAACTTATCAAAATTCTTCGGCGCACAATGGGAATCGTTGCAGGGACTTATTGTAGAATGGTAAGACCGGTAACGATACTACTGATGATGTTGAAAAACTATTTTAAGCATCACTATATATTGAGGTAGACATTAAACATGCTATGAACATAAAGTGAATATAATCTTGAATATTTTTTATTTTTAAATAAAATACAATATAAAAGAATATATAAATGAAAGAAAATGAACATC
>NC_051847.1:177795117-177803271 GCF_002237135.1 Teleopsis dalmanni
TCTTGAGATATAGTAATTTAGTTAGATTTTCTATAAACACCACCTCACTTATCGTATGTGCTCAAATGTTTCGTTTGACAAAACTCAATGTTTTTAATTTTAGATACAAATTCGTTTGCTCACGAAAAGATTAACAATTTCTCATTTTTAATGCTGACAATTTGGGATGATTTGGCGCTGTGTTGAAATAAGTGAAACATTTCGTTGTTGGTATGATTTTTACGTAGGATTCAACAAAAAAATATATATATAAATTGAAAAAAAAAATAGAAAATTAAATAAATAAATTTTATAAATGTATATTAAAAATTTTTGAGAATACTGAATACTGAAATAATAAAAGAACATCGAGTAAAACGATTTGTTTCATGCCACAAGTGATTTAATTTCTGTTGTTGCAAACACGTAAATATTTGCTCATACAAAATATAATAAAAATAAAGATTGAAATAAAAATATGATAAAATTATAAAATAAATACAAATAAATTTATTTGTAATGAATTTGTTTATATATCTATAATTTCGTAGGTATTTATAATGCAAATTTAATTTTGTACGAATTTTTTCATGCCACCGCGTTTGTTGCAACAGCTGTTGCCTGTTGTTTTTATTGTGATACTTGGCCTGTTATTCATTTCAGTTCTGCACTGCAGTAGATAAGAGAAGATTAAAAAGGGATACTTCTAACAAACGTAAAGGTATCAAGTTAAATTTAATATTACTTATACTACTTGCCTTACTTATACTCCTTGATAAATCAATTCTATGGTATAACTGATCTTACGATAAGAAGAAATTTATTAAATTAATTTATACAAATGAACACACCATTCAATGTTCCATAACGTATTTCCGCAAGCCACAAATTCATAAGAAGTCAACAAAATACAGTGAAGATGAACTCTCAAGTTAGACATTGGACATTCACTTATGCGTACTCCTAATAGTGGATCTCTAGTAGCTTTACTTTTGGCAGGATAGAATTTTAGACAAAGTCTCATTTTTTTACTAATACATGCAATCTACAGTGAAAATGGACTCCTAATACTGGATCTCTAATGGCAGAAAGGAAATTTGGACAAAGTCTCACTTTTTTACTAATACATGCAATCTACAGTGAAGATGGACTCATAATTCTAGATCTCTAATGGCAGAAAAGAATTTTAAATAAAGTTTCACTTTTTTATACTAATACATTGAATCCAGTTACACGTTGGATAATTTACCTAATCACACTTCTAGTTCTGGGTCTAAATTGGTTTTACTTTTGGCAGAAAAGAATTTTCTACAAAGTCTCATTCTTAAACTAATATATACAAATTCTTATTAATAAACGAAATTCGAAAATAATATGTACTTACATATAAATATTTTTAAACTTAAGCTAGTATAGACACCCAGGTAAAATGCAGCGCATAGTTTCTGTTGTGCTCTGACTATAAAGACAAAGTTTAATTAAGTTACAATGACAAATTCAGGCTATTGACTCACCTAATAATGTCTTCTGGTTCCATACCCAAAGCCGCATTTGAGGTCTATACGTCAATAACTGCAAGGGAAATCCAGTACTTCTCTGAGATCTTTTGTATTATTAAATAAATTTCAAGTACATAATAAAAGAGCACGTTTGAAGTATTAAATTACTTATAAGTCTTATAAGCCTTGCAAACCTTTATGCTTTGCAACCCAGAGATGTCTTCAATAGAGCCTAGAGATACTTAAAGATAAATACAATATATATTAATGAATTTAAGTGCATATCTTATTTTATCTTCTTATGATCCAGGTCGATACCTATAGAACAATTGAACTATAGGTAAGTATATATTCAAGCTTATATTAATAAAGTTTCTAATGAAAACTCTACATTTTTGTACTTTAAATATATATTTATACATATAAAATTATTATTTATATTATTTATTATTTCCATACTCCATTCGGAGCTAAGAAGTCCATAAAAGTTTTCCATTGATTTTTATTTTGTGCTATTCCTCTCAGCTCGTTAAACGTTTTACCAGTCTCCTGCTAAACTGTCTTTCTCCAGGACATTGCTGGTCTGATATATAAAATTATACTTATTTTAAAATAAATACCATAAACATTTATTTTAAATCATATAAAATAATTACTCATTCAATTGAAATCACTGCTTAAAAACAATATTTGCTGCCCATTTATCATGAGCATACGCCTGTGCCTGTGATACATACGTAAAATTTTCTGTAAAAATTGTCACATTCATGGCAAATATGTTAACATTTTATTAGCGTCAAAATGTATTTTTAGTTTAAATTAAATTAAACGTATAAATTTTCAAGAAATATTATTATCAAATTTGCTAAATCTCAGTTGCGAAAGGACACGAAGTACACGCAGGTCTTTAATTGCACTCAAATCAAATCAAATATATTGCATGCTTATTACATATGCAATAAATTATGTACCCCGATCTAATCAGTACATAAAATAGAAGAAGAGAAGAATAGAAGAATGGCGGTATTGGATCTCTCTGAATAAGTTAAATCACATGAATTTATAGCAGAACCTTGACTTGACAGTTTTGTTCTGGTCTGTCGCACTTTTATAAAAAATATATAAAAATTCTTTTCTTTTCAAACATTTAACATATTCTAGTCTTTAATGTGTGGATTTGTTTGGAATTTATTAGTTAATACTTCAATATTCCGTCTACTATTTATCTTCAAGATTTCTTTTCCTTCAAAAGACTCATAAATCATACTTCTTTAAAGATAAGTGCTAATATCAGACGTTTCGGCATGTCATTTTTTTCATCTTTCGAACTATATCTGCTAACACAAAATTGTTCTGTCATTTTATATTAAAATTAAAATGTTATTTTTTATATTAATTTATTTAAAAAAATAAAATAGAATAAAATATAGAAATAATATTTTTAACATATCAATTGATTTGAAAAAAACTGAAATCGAACAGTAGGCAAGTTGTGTCATTCGGTGCGTATGAGCAATAAAATTATGCAAGCAGCGGATGTAGAGCTGAGTCAGAAACAGAAGACATATGCTAATAATATATATCTTTAAGAACTTTTTCCACCTACCTTATATTTTTTTTATATATATAATGTTTATAATATAATTGAAAATATATTTAACGTAACGTAGATTTTATGACATACAACAATAAAATGTATCAAAAACGGTTTTGAATGTGCTTTGTTTTTATATATATTATAAAAACATGAATTGATTCATAAATAATTTATAAAACCTTTCAGTGCTAACAGTTAAAGCTAAGAGCCCTAAAATGATTTTTTGGGACAGTACAATACAGATCTTTTAAAAAAAATCCACTTAGGTTGATGTTGATTCAACCTAAAACCTTTCAGTTCTACAAGCTAAAGTCAAGACCCCTCGATGAAGTCATTATTTAAAAGCTGAAATTATCATGATTTTTTGGGATCGTACAATACAGATATTTTAAAAAAAAATCTACTTCATCAACATATTAGTTGATTTTAACATTTAAATTATTATGATCTAGAGTATGGTAATAAAATTGTGTCAATCAGCTATTTGGATAGAAGATACGACTCTCTCATCAATAAGACCAATTTTGTTTGATATTAGTATTAAAAATACATTCTAATGTCGTTCTCGATTAATAAATTTTAGGTAACTTCTTCAATCGAGATTCACTTCTTTCATTTCACTTCATTTCATTTCGATTGGTAAATTTGGAATGAAATGTATAACACTCGAGATTAATTTATAACACTCTAGATATTTTGGAAGGGTAGGAAGATTATCCTGAAATTAACGGCTGTTTTATAGACTTAAAAAATGAAATATGATTTGTTTCAATATATGTTTTAATAAAATATATAAATATCTACTAATACTACTGCAAAAATGTTAGATTAGTCTTAAAATGTACGATTGAACAAGAAAATTGGGGCAGTTTGAGAGTAAAACTAGATTAAATCCTTATTTATCAATTGAAGACGCCATAACTCTGTTTTACATATATATTTTTTGTTGCCTAGTTTAGGGATTTACCTTTAATATGTTTGGTAATTTTAATTGAAAGAGATTCTACAAATATATTCCTACTGCCAAGAACATCAAGAACTATTTATCTTGATGCATTGAAAATCTAATTATTCTTTTTGCAAAAACCCCAGTATTCTCAGAAGGACTTTTATTATCATGATACAATACTTTAATAAAATGGATTGGTAAAAAATGTGTGAGGCTTAACAAAAGAGGTGACTGGAAAATTTTGAAAAAATATCTATGATACACTATTTCACAAATAAAATATAGAAATAAAGTATTTTATGTTTTCCAGTGTATGCGACTTATATATGTACATCTAGTATATTCGCGATATATATGATGAATTAGTGAAAAACGTGTTAGGGATACAAAAAAAGGGTAGTGGCGAAAATATCAAGGAATTTCTATGTTCTTCTACTTCACAAATGGAACATAGTCGATGAAATAAACTTCGAAAATATCACAACGAAGATGAGGCTTTCTGAAGAAAACTGAACCGCCATACACCGTTTCGTTGCAATCATATTCAAGCGGAAAAAAATATGATCTCGAAAATTAATAATTTCGAAGAAAAGGTAAACAAATAAAAGGCCTGGACGCAGGCTATTGAATAAATTTTTTAATGGATAATCAACACAGGGACTCCACCTTGAAGTATTCCCAATAAAGTTGAGAAGTAGAAACGGTCTGATACAGGAGCTGGATTGTTTTTAATCCATGCAATTCGCGCTATCCTCTATTGTGAGAGTATAGTAACGGTGTCTTAGGCATTTTTAGACCTTCTCTTCGCACCAAAAAAAAACTAGTTTACCAATTATATTCAGAAGAAAAGCTTACTAAAATATTTTAAGAATTGTTCTATACCATGATGTTAAAATGGATTAGTGTTATATGTGTCAGAGAGAGTGCAGAACTTTTAAGGAATCTTATTACTTCTTTCGAAAATATTAAGTTTAAAGTCTTAAACAACTTTACTTGTTATTAAAATGGATTAAGAATTAATGCCGAAAAGAGTGGAAAAGTATTAAGGAACTTTACTACTTCTATGTCATCTCAATCCATTGAGCTCAGAGTACTCTGTTTCAACGCGAATCATGACAATCATATGTATTTTGATACAATAAACTTGAAAATACATTTTAAACATTTATTATGTATAGGTTTTCAAGATCTAATGGGGCTTTGATTTCTTTTATAATTTTTTTCTTATACAACTTCATATGCCACAGGACACATTTAATTAAAGGTGATCAAATCTCTAATAATTCTTTTTAACATTATTTTCCAATCAATTTAGTAAGTCAAGTAATATGCAGTAAAGTAAATAGGACACTATATAGTAAGATAGGCAAATTCTCTAAAATAGTATAGTAAATCAAAAAGTTATCATCATTGAAAGATATAAACGTGGACTCATTTATGGAATTCTAACTTTTCATATATTAAGCCTATTTTTACGAAAATAAAAAGTTTCTAAAAATAAGAAGATAATCCATGGATAAAATGGGTACTAGTCAAAATGAGTGCTGCTTACTCCCAAGATAATACCTAAAGAACCTTAATTAAATGAATATCTTATATATTTTTATTAAATAATATAATTTATTAAAGTCTTTGTTTATTAACCTTATAAACTAAATACATTTCTGATAATAAAATTATTTAAATTAACTTAAAATTATTTTGTTTCATTGTCCACAGTTTTCTTCTTAAGTCTGGTGCAATAGTAACGATCGCTGTTCTCAATCCAATCGCAAACATTGAGGATTGTATGGAAAGCGGTACCTTCTTTGCACTCAAATTCGACTGGTTTGCCATGTACGCAACGATAATACTAAATATTAAAATAATAATTATAAAATAATAATTATAATCAATATAAAAAAATAACAGATATATTTTAAAAGATAAAAGATATCTTGTATTTATGTATATATAATATTATTAATCGTATAAGTCGTATAAGTTGGGATAAATATTCACCTTTTGACAATCTGGATGAGGTACATAATCTCTATTGGTACAATCAATGTTAACATCATTTTGTTCTGGATCTGGTTGTGTAATTTCTGGATCTTTTTGCAGAGCTGCTTCGGTTGTTGTTGTTGTAGTTGTAGTAGTACTTGTTGTAGGCTTTGGTTTTGGTTTTGGTTTCGGTTTCTTTGAAACTTTTGCAGGTTTCTGTAGAGAGTGAAAGAAAAAAACACTTAATGCGAAACACTTAATATCAAATGTAAAGAAATCGGTAAATGCCAATAAAATATTCGATCTATTTCAGTGTCAATGTCGATGTCAGTCTGTCAACGGTTCAAACAAGTGCGATTTTCTCTTGCACTTTGTTTAAATGCAACGAAGCGTTCGTTGCACTCTGACTTAGTTTCTTTATTCTCGAAATAAATTGTTGCATTTTCAATCGAACGTGAATTTAAATTAAAAATAAATTTTTCGCGTTTACACATAATTTTTTAACATTTTTATTGGCAGCAATAGAAGTGTCGATTATTGCTGAATTTACATAAATGTATCTTTTTTTGAGTTCTCCAACATTTTCTATTTTTGACGAAGCTTATTAATACAAATGCAGGGCAACTAAAAATAAGGTCCGTATTTGTGAGTAGAATTTCTATTTTGCGGCTGAGAAATTTTTTGGCACAGATGACTTTTATGCTATAAGGTGTTGCTAAATTAAAAAATTATTTATTATTATATATAATAATAATTTTTTAAGCAATCTATTTACATAAAAGTATACGAAGTTCCTACTTTAATATGATTTAAATAATTAATTTTAACAACTAACTTCTTAAAGGTCTCCAATAGAATTTATCGCGTTTAATAAAATTATATTGTAGCAAAAAAATTATAGAGAGAGGTACATATCTCATATATATATATGTAATACATATTTTTGTAGCTTACTTTTGTTGTTGTTGTTGCTTCAGTGGGCCGAACTGTTGTTTGTTGTGGTTTCGGTATCGGACGTTTCGTGGTGGATGCAATGGGCAGATTTTCTTCATCCGGATTTGGCGGTGTTGCGGGTGGCTTTGCCCACTCAGGCTGTATTTTAATTAAAAAAGAATAGTGCGAAAAATTCAAAATACCTCAAAACAATAAATTATAAGCAAATCATTTGCAATTAAGCAAATTTGGCAAGCGGCACTTACAAATTATTTCATTTTGTATGTGCTGCTTTGATAAATTAGATAAAAATAATTTATTCGCCACACTTGGTGGATTTATTTGTGTTAGACACTTACCCTAGGCGTTGTTTCGCGTGTTGGTTCTGGTACGCGATAGTTTCGCATATTATCATGTAGTATATGCATAAGAGAATTTTCACGACCGCATAAACCATGGAAATCATCCATATCTACAGCCCATGTCATAGCGCCAGCATAACCTTTCTCCTTAATGAAGTCCATTTTTATTTGCACCGATACTTCATTCTCATATCCCACCCATTGTGTATCTTTGTAGGTATATGGTACCATACCTTGCTCATCCCATTCAACTGTCCAGCCTTTTGCTTTATCATTTACTTCTGTACAAATTTCGTAATAAGCTAGGAAACCACTAGCGTTTGTGTAAGGACCGGGAGCACCACCACCTGCCTCTTTATTAATGTATGTGCCCATGTTATAGTTTTTATTTGAATTACTTAATGTGTAGGTGCGTCCATAAAATGGTATGCCTACGACTAATTTATTAGCTGGACAGCCCATATCTTCCCAAAGTGCTAAACCATCATTCTATGGAAATGTGAGGATTTTTGATAAATGAATAAAAATTGTTAAAAGTAAAATTAAATTTAAAGAAAAATAAAAATCAAGAATATTAATTAACAAATAATTATAATGTAATAATTAATAAGAACATGGATATATATATATTTAAGGTAAATTTTTTCTTGCCGATAATGGCGTGTCTTTTTATGACGAAAGAAATTATATACGGACTATAAACTAATTAAATAAAATTCGATTATTTCCAAAGACCACTGATGAAGAGTACTTGGCAATACTCGAAACAGCGATGTATGGTCAGCCAAATTTCAATAAATTAAATAAAAAAATTTTTGTCTTTGCCTTTCTTTGCTATTCGAATCGGTCTAC
>NC_051847.1:177803371-177843504 GCF_002237135.1 Teleopsis dalmanni
ATATTTTTCCGTCTTTTAAGCTACTCGCCATTTTGACTTACTGCTATTGCCAAGCGGTTAATGAGTCATACCCAAATGACAAGGATTTCAATACTTCTGATCGGTAAATGTTGGTAGTACCTAATGTCTATAGTACTTTATAAACGTAAGTAATTCCATATTGAGTTCTGTGTAATATTGAACAGAATAATGAGTTATAAAAAGTTCTGCATCATATAGAGCACAGTTTGTATTTCTTTTATTAGTCTAACTTTGAAGCTTTACTTTCGTCTCTATCTATAATATCTCATTCGAACACTATTTCGTGGTTTCGTTGAAATAAAACAGCCGTAGTTATAATTTTAATACGTTTTTTTCATTTCAAATTGCGATTTATAAAAAAATTGTGGAGTGAAGAATAAAAAAAAACCATATAATAGCCATATAGCCATAAAATATCTTTAAAATATGCCTTGTTAAAAAAATCCATCCACATAATAAAAATGAAAAGGAAACTGCTGCTTGTTAATAAAAAACTCATGCATATGCGCAAAAAATAAGAAATGAGGCACCCTCACAACTGTCGGGCAGACTGGCTAGTTCTGCCATGCAAATTGTAAAAAAAACATTCTGAGGTAAGCACAACAAAAAATACTTCCGCGATAACATCAACAGAAGTTGAACTGAATATTGGCACCCCTAAGCCTTGACAATATAATCCGGTGGCGCACATTGAAAACAACACAACAAACAAAAGGATCCTTTCACTTTCTGGTATTTTCTTTCAATGCTCAAAATATTCTTCAGACCACATTTTTTAAACGAAACCTCTTCAACTGCTGTTGCTGCCACTGCACAAGATGCTGCAATTTGAGTGTATCTCAAAAAATGAAATCGAAAAGATAAAAAACTCTGAATCACAAAAAAAGAAGAATATAATCACTTTCATTCATTCTGAAACGCGAAAGCAGCAGTGGAAATCGTAGATTCTTTTTTATTTGAAACGATTTTGTTGCGAGAGGCGCAACTTCATTCATTCACCAAGGAAAGTGGACTAAATTGCTTGGCACTGGGTTTTTTATGCAAAGAAATCAGTTTTTTTTGTACAATTTTTTTAAGGATTAATCCTGGCTCGTGGTCTGAGGTTTGTGGCAGCAGTTTTTTCTTTAATTTTTTATATTTTTTTTATCACTCTTAGCACGAGCTACATTTTCCAATAGAAAAAAAATATATAAATGCTTAGGAAACCACAAAAAAATTCAAACTTCTGTTTTGGTTTTTGTACGCAGGATTTTAAAAGGATATTTGATATTCGGGTGCTTGCGAGTATATTTGAATTAATGTATAATATATAATATATAAAATTTTTTTAGTGTAATAATAGTCAATAGCAGCTTGAGGTTATTGAAGGTGAAGGTGATTTTTTATTATAGTTTTTTCTTTCAAGTTTTTATATCTTTTAAAAATTCTTTATTATATATATCTAATAGAAGTTTGATATGTATGTAGGCGTGCTTAAAAGCCATGACAGCTGTTATAGTTGTTATTTTTTTGTTCTTTAATGCAAAAGTGAAAATAAAATAATAAAATATATGTAAATTTGCAGACACACCTTTAGAGAAAGAAAATTATATTCCTCATCCTTCTGCCTATAAATATTTCAATACAAATGCTTAATTTAGCCATCGATCAGTGCTTAGTCCATTCAGTCCATTTGATACATTGTCAATTTTAATCCTGTTTAGGCCACTAACAATACCTGAAGAACCAAACACACTGCGTCTTTTCCTTACACCTCACAAAAAAAGTGGCAACAAACACATTGCGATACCGCAACTAATAGACCAGGAAGAGGAAATTAAGGTTAAGCCTACTCAATGCAAACCAAAGTAAACAATTCAGTACGCTCAGTTGACAGACTGAGTATAATGCGAACAAAGTAAAGCGGTCAATATTTGAAAGGACTTTAGCTGAAAAATGGCCAAATCTCAATCAATGTCCAAGACATAAAGGACGAATTCACAAAGAAAATGCAAATCGCATTATTAACGCAGTTGTTGACACATTTTGATGAATTTATAGAAAGTGTTTCTAATAGACGTGCCCACAATTTTAATCCTGCTCAAGGTGCTCGCAGTAAAAATCAATTTATTCGATCAATTCATGAAATGCCTGTACAAATGCTTAGTGCAATTGCTAATATAATTCATATGTGAAGTCGGTAATTGTTCATATATACCAAAATTTACAATATAAAAATTAAGCCATTGCATTAGTCACAATGCAATGGCCAGTATATTTGTTGTTTTATTTCTTATTGCAGTTAGAGTATTTATTGCAGGTAGAGAATGTATTGCAAAGGTGCATCTCGTATCACACACCTTTGTAGGACTTGAAATCAATTGCAAGCAAATACAATTGATGTCAGACTTTAAACAAAGATTTTCGGACTTCAACTGAACTTCTATACATTTGATTTTTCTCAAATCTTTATTATTAAAAAAAATATTAAAATTGTATCTTAATTTACACATATGATTGACAACATACACGTATGGTTTCTATAGACCTTTCAGCACGTGGCGAGCACATTTATTGTTATGGCATTAAAAGATAAACTTCAAAAAAGACTCTTAAATATTATTCTAAAACACAATAGAATTTTTTTGTAAAGGCATAGACCATTCAATTGGCATTACCAAAGTATCTTTTTAATTATATACATATCAGTCAATGTACAAATAACTACACGCTCATCAGTCAATAAAAAGGTAATGAATGTTGCCTTTGAGTCTTCATTTATACTTTCCAGTGAAAAAATAGTAAGTATAATACTGGCTTATACGATATATAGTAAAAGGATATTGTTTATTGTTATTACTCGGACTTATTGTTGGAGATACATTCATATACATACATGCTGAAAAGAAATACAAAAGTTCTCCATCTATTAGAATAATATCAACATTGACACAATTAATTATTAAATTAAATTTAATTTTTTTTATGATTTCATTCCAATATAGACACAGCAAGTAAAATTGTTAATAAAAACTTTCATAGTAATAGTAAGAAAACTTCAGAAAAATATGCGAACAAAAAAGTCAAGTACGGCTTTAGATCAGTTGGTTAAGGTGCGCTGATTTTGAGCTTCACATTTGGCAGGACCCGAGTTCGATTCCTGATACTTACAGTCTCAAAAACAATTATTTACGAATAATTAAATACAAGAATTATTTCCAAGACCACTGATGCTGGGTATTTGGCAATACTCGAAACAGCTGTATGATCAGCCAAATATTCAATTAATTAAAATAATATAAAAAATAAATTTTTTGTTGTTGTATTTCACTACTGTTCGAAAAGACCTCTTTATTAAATTTATATTGTAATTTAACGCCAGATATAACTGTAGTAACTATTTTACTTAATAGAACCTAATATATTTTGTTATAAAGATTTCACAAAATAGTATATCGCAACAAAAAAATTATTTTTATTATTTATTAATTAATAGAATTTTTGACTTTTGCCAAATACCCATCATCAGTAGGCTTGGAAATATTTCTTACACGAGTATTCAGTTATTCATAAATAATTATTTGAGACTGGAAGTAGTAATAGTTGAACTCCTACTCTGTCAACTTTGAAGCTCAATATCAGTGTGCATAAGCCAACTGACCCAAAGCCGTACTTGACTTGTACGTTCGAAGTTTACTATGATATAATTAACTTGTGGTGTTATAGTATAAGAACAAAATCATAAAACAGCTGTAGAATAATTGAATTAATTAATTTTATACATCTCTTTTTCAACCAAATTTTAAACTGGATCAACTACCTATTTCACAATTTTCAATATTATAAAATTAATAAAATATTAGTTTAAAACTTTAGATAATGTTAGATCATGTTTTACTTATATAAAATATAAATTATCACCGAATACAGTATTGTACGATTTTTAAATATATTTTTGATATATTATTTAAAATCATTCCGTTGATCTAAGCCGAAATAGCTCAGTTGGGAGAGCGTTAGACTGAAGATCTAAAGGTCCCCGGTTCAATCCCGGGTTTCGGCACATAGTCCTTTGACTTTTTACTTAACTTAGTTTTAATAATTTAATTTAATTTAATTATAATTCTTACATTGTTTAAATTCCACTTTCTATAAATAGTACATACTTCACATTTAGTATTTATAAAGTATTATTGTTCATTGATATAGTATAATGAATATATATATTATTATCTTGTAGCTGTTTTGAGTTTGTGCTCTTAAACACTTATACTCTTTTTTAACTCGAGATATTTTCAAAACCCCTCTTTACACCTTGACTGGATTACTGTTTATCACTTCATCAGACTAAG
This sequence comes from Teleopsis dalmanni, assembly GCF_002237135.1. Lineage (NCBI taxonomy): Eukaryota > Metazoa > Arthropoda > Insecta > Diptera > Diopsidae > Teleopsis > Teleopsis dalmanni. Next base: position 177,807,724 of record NC_051847.1, read on the forward strand.
CAATAATTGACCTCAGATCTGTATACCTTCTCGAGGAGCCTGTAACCATTTTGAGATTTGATAACGCGGTGTTAGTAAGTCTGTCAGTTTTCGTTGTTTTTATGATAATGTTATAAATTACATTAGCAAAAATGGAATTTATGCATATATCGTTAATACAAATTTTTTAAATATAGTTACACTTCTTGAAATATTGCGTTTCTTGTGTATTATTTGTTTCTAATATTTTAATAAATCTGATGTTTCCACAAATAGTTTGGATTTTTTGATTTAGCCTAGTTCAACTCAATTCTCACTTTATTTATATTTTGCCTTCAATAAATACTTCATCCATAATCCATAATCCTCTTTAATTTTAATATGTTACATTAAATATATAATTATCTAAAAATCCGAAATTTTAGACTTTCTTATTATTTCGAATAAATACTATATAAAAGTTATATGAACAAAATATATCTCATTTTTAACTCCGTCAATATATAGTTGAATGCTATATATTCAAAATATTTTTTTGTTTTTATGTTCCAAACAACATTCACTTATCAAAAAAAAAAACAAGAAAAATATAATTCACAAATTACAAAAAAAAATTTCTTTGCCGAAACCCGGGATTGAACCGGGGACCTTTAGATCTTCAGTCTAACGCTCTCCCAACTGAGCTATTTCGGCTCCCATAAATTCAAGAATGGAATCTATAAAACAAAACTCACATAATTTTTAATCTTATCTACATTTATTTTGAAACATTAAATTAGAAGCTATTTGCAAATTATGAGAATAATATATTAAATCCTAATATGCAGTACTTTTAATAGTTGTTAACATGTCTATATATTCAAAAACTATGACATCTTAAAATTTATAAATAACCATTGTCAATTATATTTAATTTTAAAAAGTTTTAAATATTAGAATATGTCCTATTTAATACACTCAAACCAAGCAGTGATATTTGTATATATTTAGAATGTTTGATTTTGGACATAATGACGTTTCATCATCATTAAACGATAAAAACCGAATGGGTAAATGTACCAAATAATTCTAGTAGCTCCAGATCTTAACATAGAAAATAAAAATTCTTTTGATTGCCTAAATTATATCTGAGATATTATTTAATGCACATGAATCAGTAGCAAAAAAATAAACAGTGTGATAATTATATGCATAATATATGATAAATAAAAAATATTTACTTAAGTAACTAATTCAGGCATTGAATATTATATATGTAAGCAAGATCAAAAATTTGATTCAGTATCAAGAAAAATATAATATATTGTTGAAAACTAAATTTAATATGAATCAAGTTTATTTTAAATCTTTCATTACAAAGTACAAAGTTCTTCTTTGTTCCTAGTTTTAGTATTTTTGACAAATAAAATTTAATTAAGCACAATGTATTATCTACGAAATGTATATTTATCAACATTCATACGCACGTATACATACATCCATCACAAATGATATCAAAATAAATCGCCTCAACATTGAAAAAGCGAATAAACCATATACTGGCTGGGAAAATGAGAAAAACAGAAATAGTAAATTAAAACTACTGCTAAAGTCGTTTTCTATAGAAAAATCGCAAAGCATTTCCAACATATCCAAAAATTTTTTTATAAGACTTACAATTAATTTGTAATGTTTAAAATTGTTGTGGAAAGTCCATTTCATGTAGTAATATGAGTTACCTCAGTCACATAGTCAAAAGGCGGAGAAAGAAATAGATCTCCGCTTTAGAATGTTAACTAAGACTAATGAGCACACCAAACAATCTTTTCCTTGTATATTTCCCCTTGACACAATCCTGACTATATTACTTGCTGCGTCCTATAAATTAAGGTGCATAAAATAGAGAAATATATTAAAAATAAATATAAAACTTATTTTAAAACATTGTATAATTATATTATACAGGGTTATCTATTTTGTCGATCTCAAAATAAAATTTAAATAAAATACACTTATGACTGAGAACTCAACCAAGTAAGTACTGTTTGCAATAATGTGTTGTTCCAAACTTGTCATTGTATGTAAAACTTAACACAAAAAACCTTCAAATGTCCTCGGTATACTCTTCTCCTTCTTTCAAGTTAATTAATTTTTTGGCTCATTCCTACTTATAGCTTGGCATTAATATGACGGATGATCGTTTTCAAAGCGTCGAAAGTTTGAGAATTATCTGCACAAACACAATTCTTTCAGTGACCTCCACAAAAAAGACCTTCACACCATTTCTTGGTCGCCAAACGTAAAATTTTCCGGACATCACCCAAACGTGAAATTGTTATGGAAATTATCTGCGCAAAAGAACCAAAGTAGGCCGAGCTTGCAACTTTGTCTACAACATCTAAATCGTCAATTTGTACGCAAAAACAAATTAGTAAGAAAGTATCTATGGCTATTAAAATTTAAATTTGACATACTTTCATCATTTTCAAAAAAAAAAAAAGTGAAACTATCAAAAAAATTCATATCAAATTCCATATGGTGACTTTTTGTAGTTACAATGGATATTTGGATTTTGACAGTTCCAGAGAAGACAAATTAGTTAAATATAACCTCTTACACTGAAGAAAATTTGCTGCGATAAATTATTGTAAATATTTGTAAAAAGTTTTCACAGTTCACAGTAGTACATTCATTGTTAAATGATTTGGATTGTAATATGATAAACTTTAAAGTAAATACATAATGCCTAAGTAGACATTTCTGCTTGAGAAATGTTACTAAAACAGTGCTGCCTAATAAGAACCAATAAGTGGATAACCCTTTATAACAGAACACAGTTTCATAAATGATGGGAAAAATAATTCCAGCCATTTTACTGTAGATATATAAATTGTTATATATAATCTGAATATAGAGGTTTTTCGAGTGAACTACAATAGTAAACTACAACAATAAAAATTAATTTTATATTATTTTGATTAATTGAATCTTTCGCTCAGCATACAGCTATTTCGTTTCGAGTATTGTTAAATAACCATCATCAGTTGTCTTGGAAATAATTCTTGTATTTAATTATACGTAAATAATTTTTTGAGACTGTAAGTACCAGGAATCGCACTCGTGTCCAGTTTGAAGCTTAGAGTCAGCGTTCCTTAATCAACTGACTCAAAGCCGTCCTAGACTTTTATATTCGCACATTTTTCTGAAGTTTTGTTAATTTATTGTGAAAATTTTATAAAATTTAAAAAAAAAAATTTTCCAAAAAATTTTATTGATTGTATTTGTATATAAATTACATATGCTAATTGAAAACTTATTAAAATATATACAAGAAGTCCTACGAAAATGTTTCTGGCTAATTTTATTTATTTGATTTAAAGACTTAACACCAAATAGAATATAAAACAAGAAAACTTATTCAATTATAAGTTTTTAAAAATAAAATTTTTTATTAATATTAATTTAATTATCAATTTTTTTGTAATGTTAATTTTTTTTTTGATACATATCACTAATAACAAAGAGATGAACCAAAGAGCTTTGAAACAAATTTGACAAACTTTGGACAATTTGAGGAATTTGCCTATTTAAAAATAGCACAATAAATTATTAGATTAATAAATTATTAGAGTTATTAAAACAATGTATAGGATCGATACCTCCCTCTGAGTTTTATTGCACCCACTTAAACAATTTATATTTCAAACTTATAAATAATGTCTGTTCCGCAACAGTGACAGAGGACGATACAGTGACAGCAAAAAGCAACAACTATAGTGCAACATACACCTTTTCTTTACAATAACGACAACAATAACAACAGCAGCAGTTACACCAACAAAGACTCCGTAGTTCTTGTTGCTGTAACATCAAACAGACCAAAAAAAAGTCAACTATACTAAGATGCGATAATGCATGCTTTAGTACTTTCTAACAGGCTAAACTTAAACAACAACAACAAGAACAATAAGAAACAAAATGCAAACAGCAATAAAACCTGATCGTTGTAAAACGAGCGCGATGTACACTGAAGCACAACAGTAATGCTGCTGCTGCTGCTGCTGTTACTGCTATTGCTGCTGCTGCTCATTGCTGATAATGCTTCTTTTGCTGGTGCTTTTCGGTCATTGCCCCGCTGTGACGTCACCGGTTCAATGGCAAATTGTGACCCAGATTGTCTGAGCTGCACGACTCCACATTTCCTATATACCCTCACAAAATCAACTAAGTCTCTTCTTCCTCATTCAACAGCAACAACACTCGTACCAATGCGCAATAAAAAGTTTACGATGCTTAAAATAGCTCGGCTCAGAGTGTTCATTTGTATTTTGTATACAAAGAGAAAATCTAGAACTTGTTTAAAGAGAGCTAAAACCAATTACAACAACAACAACCACAATAAACACTTTAATAACATTTATTTACCCATAATAAACATTAAAATGTTAATAATGTGAAGTGTTCATATAACAATTAAGAGTATTAAAATTTTATTTTGCCGGTATTTTTTATGGGCTCTTCAAAGCAAAACGAAGCAAAGTAGTTAAAAGAGTGTAGGAGTTTATAGCTAAAAGCAAAACGGAAGCGAACAATTTATTAGAATAGTAGGAAATGAAAAAAAAAAAATAATTTTCCAAAAAAAAATTCGAAATTTATAAGAGAGGAATAGATAAATTAATTTTAGGTATATGCTAAATAATAACTGATAAAAAAAGATTAAAACTTTAGAATGTAAATCAAAAATAAAAATATTGATTTGTTTAATAAAAATGTATTTGTTTTGATATAAATAATTAATTAATTAATTCTCTTTACCTCTAATATCCTTTGAAATTCTAATGATAACAGCATTCCTCGGCTTACAGTAACTTCGCACTGTTATGTTTGATAATGACAATGTTAATTGATGCAGTCGCTTGGAATAATTTTGTTTGTTTATTGTTTATATCAGTAATAAAACAAAAACAATGTTGCAAACCAGTTTTCAGTTTACAGCACTGTGACCAGTGTGCGTTGCTGTTAAATTGAAATGGAGCGATGCATTATCTGCAGAGCATAAATGGCATACGCAGTGATACGCCTTGGCTAACATAGATTTTAATCGTTCGACATAAACATCTTGATGCACTGCGCTTCCATGCTGATTTTATGTACACTGATTCTAGCTTTTATGCAAAATATATACTATTAAATCTTAAAGATATGTCTCTCCATGATTTAGATACGCCCTTTTGCCTCAGGCTCTCGTACATTGTAAACATAATTTTTTACATATTAGGTTTTTATCTCTTATAAATAAATTAATATTATTATTTGGCACGCATTAATTATACTATGTACAATATACATATTTAAATATATTTATTTTGCAAGTTCTCAACTTTAGATACAATAATTAAATCTGGGAGTGGTAAAAATAATAGAAATAATTCATACGAAATTGCAAATTTTCTCAACGTTTTATTTTTTGTTTAAAATTGAATTTTATTAAACCGATAGAAATTTTCGGGCAATTCAATAATATTTAATTTTTCAAATTCATTTCTAGTTTTCGTTATAACTACTTCATGTGTTAAGTAATGGTTATCTCCAGCCTTCACCATGAATTAATGACTGCCTTCACAGGGAAGTAATAGTTGCCTCTACCGTGAACTATTGGATACCTCGCACATGAACTAATAGGTACCTCCTGCGTGAACTAATAGTTTCATCCAGAGTGAACTAATAGTTGCCTCCAGCGTGAGGCACCCTATCTTTACCGCCATCCCCCCCTCCCCCCTCCTTTCCATCTACCATCTTATACTTCCACCCACTATTTGGCGTTGCAAAGTATGCAATAGAGCAACAACTGCAATGGCAAGTACCACGTTAGACCTTAGTCTGAATTAAGATCATGATTGGATTATAAATCTTATAAACATTTGCTGCCAACTACCGCCCTTAATGCCTTATCAGACCCACTTACATCCGCAAAGCACAAGCGTAGTCATCGTAATTGTCGGTATTTTCCCTCTTACAATCCTATAGTTTAACCGCAAAGGCCTAAGAAGGAAACTATCTGAAACTGCAGCATACGTGATTTGCAATAAAATCGCCACATCAATACGATAAGAGACGAAACTGTTGCCTAACTCCCCTCTGTTTCTCTTCTCTACTCACACCCCACCTCCTCCACCATCTCAGGTGTTACACTTAATCGTGACGACAGTGAATGAATTATGGTAGGATATGCTTTTATAAGTCAATCGAATATTATTACAAATATATAAATTTGTTGTAAACATTCTAGAACTCTTTGTTCTATTAATATTATTTTATTTCTGGAATTAATTCTCTAGTTCAAGTTTCTATTCATAATAGTTTTTATATAAATTATGAAGTATTCGAATATATTAATAAAGGTTTTTTTTAATCATTTCAAATTCAAAAAAAGTATTTTAAATGCAGATTAAGTTATAGTTTATAATTAAATATAATGCATAAAATAAACTATAATGATATAACTCTGACCTTGTTAGTAATTAACAAACGATTAATTTTTATCGTATATAATAGTTCGTTGAAGTGATTGATATTTTAGTTTGAAAAAATTAATAGAAAAAAATGCTTAATGGTGTTTAAAATCAAATGGATATAAGATATTCTAAAATTTTTCTTTTAATTGATGTAAATTATAGTAAAAAAACTATACATATCACCGAAACTCAAATGAGTTGCAGAGAGCAGCATCTTCCTTTCAAAAACAAGAAGCGGAAATGTTCTGAGTATAATAATACTATGTGTACATATTTTAAATATATCGATTAAAACTTTTAAATTAGCACTATTTAGTAGTTGCCTTAAGAAAATGCCTAGAATTTTATAAAAAAAAGATTTATAGATTTCATATATGAAATAAAAATAGCCTTAATAATAATTTCAAAAAATATTCCTGTATTATTACAACTTTTTGCCATTTAATACAGACATCTCTTCCAAGTCAGAACATATCTTTAATTATATATTATAATTTATCTGATACTATCTTTTTCTTGTTATGTCGGTTTTTAATACGTATATAATCCCATTTAAACTTATAGCACTAATTTAATTTCAAAATCAATCAGAACTATTTATTACCAGACAGTACTAAGTGGTTGCTGATTATCTTCAACTTAATTGAATTTAACATGTATTTTCTATAATTATTTTAAATTGAATTGTATCTAATATGATAGAATACCACATATCATAGTTAGCAGTGCAAAGTATATACCACTGACAAATTGCATGTCTTGCGGGCAGAATATCAGCATTTACGGCTGAGAATACTACTGAAGTCTGCTAACTAGTTAAACGGCTATTCCTTGGTGCAACACCAAAACAACAATAATATTAAAAAAAAAAATAATTTAAGAAAAAAGTAAAATAAAAAAATAAATTACATGCAATACTTAAGTTATTCAAGAGAAAGAATTCTAGCTTTATTAAAACCTAAAATTGCAGGCTATATCATTTGTGTTTTATAGTTTTTTTTAATAATAAATATTTCTATAATAAATATTATACAAATGTGTTAGATATATATATTGTATTATACAATAAAATATATATAAAGAGATTTATATATATCCTTTCGAATACTTCAAGGGATATTAATATATCCTCAGTTCTTTTTGGTTTCAACTAACAATTTATTTGTTGTCTTCAAATTACCTTCATTATTTTTTTCTTTAATATAATATTTCTATGTTGAAAATGCTTTTTGATTTTAAAAAGAATTGTAGTTCGACTACAGCAAAATTATATCATTCTAATCTTTTTTCAGCTCATCATAAATCCTTATGAATCCTTATTAAATCCTCAAATTGAGTTCCCACTTTTGTAGGGTAAAAGTTCAACTTATGATATGTGGTGTACGGGTTGCATTCCTATAATGATTAGTAATTAATTTTTACCAAAGCTGTATAACGACTCCAACTTTGAACAAAAACATGCGGCGATAGTATAACATCTCTGTCCAAATTTCGAATATCAATACCATTTAAAGCAAAGACAAAGCTGTCAAATTTTGAGTTAAAACGATCGTGTATATGATTTAAGACTAACTTTTAAGTTAATAAAATTTGATCTCCTCAATTATACAAATAGTTAATGAATAAAAAAATATTACATCATTTATATATATATATATATTCAATGTTTCTATACATTACACTACATATATAAACATATTCGAATACAAACACAATCAAATCTTTGTTAGTTTACACAGCTCTCTAATTAGTTATCGTGCATCTATTAAAGCTTTATAGGGATCTCATAAAAATAATTTTGAAATAAGGGTTTCTTTCAAAAACCTATCATTTAAGATTTTAAAAAGCTTTTAAAATAAGGTTAATTTTTTCTTGCCGATAATGGTGTGTCTTTTTATGACGAAAGAAACTATTTAAAAGTTAGACGGATTCGAATAGCAAAGAAAGGACAAAGACAAAAATTTTTTATTTTTAATTTATTGAAATTTGGCTGTTCATACAACGCTGTTTCGAGTATTGCCAAATACTCTTCATCAGTGGTCTTTGGAAATAATCGAATTTTATTTAATTAGTTTATAGTCCGTATATAATTTGTTCGGACTGCAAGTGCCAGGCTTAGAACTCGTGCCTGTGAAATTGAAATATGTTTTTCTAAGTAACAAAGGAGGGATTTCCACCTACTAGCAAACAAACAAATGGATCTCAACCTCACTAAAAACTGTTTCATTTATATATATATATATTTCTTTATATTTTCAAACGCAAAAGGGATGGTGGACGAACAAATACTATTTGTGCTTGAATTAAATTTACAATTTAATCTTAAATAAAGATTCAAGCGTTTCTTTTAAAGACATAAAGGTATTTATATAATAAATGGTGTATATCTTTGAGTACACAGAAGATAGCTGAAGCAAGCAGTTATATCAAAAGGATGGCCAGCTAAACAAATAGCGGGACCAAGATGCAAGTCACATCGATGGAAGAATATAAACCCTTACGACCCCAAAGTAATGCTAACGTAGTCCAGTGGTAGGGCGCGGTCTTTAGAAATTAGAAGGAGGAGATTAGTTCGTGTAAATGGGGCCTGATTGCAGTTAGTACATAGGCATACCCATTCTCTCTGCCGAACAAACGAAAACAAAAAAATGAAAACCAGACTAGTATACCAGACTAGTATTTTATATTTTTATTTTTATAAGATATACATACATATTGAAAGGTGCTGTGCAAACTTAATTAAATTAAAAAATACACAATTCAATAAAATCTTCGATTATTTGTTTTATTGATGTAATCAATAGTGTTATATTTTAATTAATTTATTTTACCATGTAATTTAGTGCTTAGATTCTGTAGTGCAAAATTTGAAATGAGTTGCAACCACAGAATGCTTAAGGCAATTATTAACCACACTTCAAAGTGTAATTGAAACAATTATAGGTGTAATATTGTCAATAGTGGGGATTGTCATTGTTGGTTTTAGTAACTAAAACTTTTTATAGCAACTTAAATAGCAGAATATACAGCAAATTATAACTCATAGATGCTAATTATAATCAATTTTTTTATTATCAAAAATAAATCCTCTACATCACTTACTAAAGTAATCAAGTCTTACATTAAAGATGTAATAATGTTTATGAATTGTCATATTTAGTTGAATTCATATCAACAATTATGAAGTAAGCTCGCTTTACTTCACTCATGCAAGTAGACAATGCACAACTTATCTCATATTCAACATTAGATAGTAAGTAACTCGTGTATGTAATAAAATAAGCAAAACTTATACACAAAGTGCTAACTAATAACACCAAAAATACAATATATAGGAAAAAAATACTAATAGCGAATAAATCTATCATTATGTGTTGAAATGTTAAAACTTCTCGAAAAAAACCTTTTGTAAAACCATTCGTAATTCTTGATAATAAAATTATTTCATAAAAATTTATAAAAAAAATATTTTAATTTTATGTAATTTACTTAAATAAGTACTTGAGTAAAATAATAATTATTATGGGTATTAGTTTGGGCTTCAATGCAAGGCGAGTGGTGTGCATATTCACAGTCTACCGGGTTGAAAAAGTGTAACTTTACATAAACAAGTCGTAAACAATTTTGTTTGCGTTTGACTTACAAGTTTCTTCATACAAGAAAAGCAAAGAAAAAAGAGCGAGTACTTATACTATTAATAACAACAACAACAACAACAACAACAAATACGTGAATACAGCATGTATGCAATGTGTGTTGTTGTTGTTCAGGTATTTGTTTGCATTGCCTCATACAAATATTTACATGTAAATGTGTAAATGTGTAAATGATAAATAAAGAGTATAAAACCAGTTCGCGCGCTCAGCTGAAAATCAAATTCACACGAAGTCACATGGCACTGCCGGGATGCAATCGACATTACTTCCGCATTATTTCATGTTGTGTTGTTGCTCAATGGCAACAGTACTACTGCCTGCGCTTTTGTAAGCGTATGCGTATGTAAGAGCTTGCATGTTGGCTGCAATCATTTGGGGAAGTGAGCTGAAGAAAACACTTATCGGCAATGTTATTTCATTTTTCCATATTTGAGTGCATTGGTGTGTGTGTGTATATGTTGCGAGTGGGTTAATTCAAAACATTAAGAGAGTAATTGAGCGAGCTTTTTTAAGTTAGTAATTATGTAGTTCTACGCTTGGCTCACACGATCACCAATACTTATAGATTATTAAATCAGCTGATTTTATTTTGCTTAGGTGCACGGACCATGTTTGTTTTGATTTCCTATAATTAAAGATGCACTCTGTTGTTATTGTTTTTTTAATAATTATCTTTAAAAAACGATCGGTTAAGAAAGATAAAGATAAAATTTTTAAAAACCTCAGTAATCGCTCATTGAGAAGATAGATTTTGAAGTTAATATTAATCAAAAGATTTGTTAACTTTTATATCTATATTATATAAATTTAGATATATGTATTTATTTATATATCTATCTAAATCTATATGTATATATGGAAATAATTGCAGATAATTTCTGAGAATATTTTTGAAATAACTGTTTCGATTTTTTTCACTTCTATTTTGGGTTTTTAATTTTTTTTACATTAAAAAAACAACCACTTAAGAATAGATATATGACATATTACAACCGCAAAACTCGACAGTTTAGGGGTTAAAACCCTGTTCCAGTAATAAAGTAATGAAAGGAGAGCAGATCGGTTAAATACTTAGCAAACTAAATTTATAAAAGCCAGAAAATCATGGTCGAAATGATTTATAGAGGAAAATGTTTATAAATGTTTGAAGTGGGATTGACGCTTACGTGAAGACAGCTGACCTTATTACGTTCTTTTGACTTTTTTGTTGCTGTTAAATAGCACTTCAAAAATCTTGAAGTGAGCTGATTAACTTACAAAATGATATCAAATCAACTGAATAGTTGAATTTAATTACATGATTTAAATACTTAAGTATTTAACATAGTATTGAGGATTTGCTAGGATTGCATTCAAAGTTTGTGGCTTCACTTTCTTCGTGTCGTTACAACAGCGGTATTTCAGCTCCTTGCTACAAGGGCAAAGAGCTGGTTTATGTGTAGCTACATCACCATCCCATCCAGAAGAGACAGATCTTAATGACTAACTGTTTTCTCTGCCCAGTAAAGTATGAAATCTTGTGTGACTGTCAGCTTTGCTCTGTACGAGAAGAAAATTTGGAAATGAGAACTGACATCTCTGTCTGTCGTTAGGAATTTGACATTCGAACTGTTACTCGTACGATAGCATAGCTTCTTTTCGCTTGTAGATGGATTAAAAAGCGATTAAATACAAACACTGTACTTTAAACAGAAACTACAAATACTTCTGCATAAACTAAACAATTGTTTTAATTGCTATTGAATTACTTATAAACATACACATCGTAGACTATTATTATTTTTGTAATATTGTAAGTTGTATTATTAATAATTAATATTATTAATGTGAATTTTATAAATTCAATCCTTGTTGAGTTATTGTTAGTACCTGTAGCTCATCTCTTGTTAAATCGCTTTTAGCGCTTCTTGACTGATCATTTGTTGTTGTTATTGTTAATTTTACGATTTTATTTATGCTTAAGTATTTAGGGCCGTCTCCTCCTAAGTACTGCAATACTCTTCATACAAACAATTGCGTGCTAGATGTACCCGTACATTGGGTAGATATGGAACTGAGCTAATTATAAATCATTTTAAACTAATGCTTCAACGCTTTCAACATAATAATATTACAACATATTTAATCTAATCGTTTAAATGCAAATATAAGCTTGACATTTATTATCCCCCAACATTTCATAAGAATGGTAAGATTAGTTACAACACTAGACTCCTTAGACGATTGCAGATATTAAAATTTTAATCTTAAATATCGAAATATCCGCTTTCTTAGAATGTATAGCAACTATCATCGCTTATATTTCTTACAACTGATTTTCAATTTTGGAAATTTGAAGTCGTTTACAATCTTGTAACTATGGTTAACAACCCGTAATACCCGGAAACGATTTACAATTTATTTTCATTTTATTTTAAGCACTAAACAAATTAAGACAACATCAATTTCTTTTAATAATTAGGTATCTTCTGTAAGTTAACCCAAAACCACTTAATTTTGACATGTTCGATTTAAACAAATTTTTACATATATTTTACATATTCACATAAACCATATACATAAATAACATAGGTATATGTATATGCAAGTAGTATATGGTTTATATGGTGATATCAAAGCGAAATTGTTCCTTTTGCGAAAATGGCCTGCGGTTATTTATGTACGGAACGCACATATACGCCTGATTACATGAGATATGGACAAGAAGATACCGACGGTTCTTAGCCGTGATCAGTGATGGACACACACTCATTACATATTCACCATTGAACCAGTATCAGTACCAGTGCCAGTACCAGTAAAACAAATATAAAAAATAAACCAAAATAACAAAAACAAAATGAATGTATAAAATTTGGCTGTCCAAATCGTTACAACGGATTTGGACATTGCCTTTGTCTTCTGTGCTTTCCGCGCTACTCCGCTTCATTGATATAGACATATCCATAGCATTACCACAACACCAACGAACCACCGCATCCCACCGCATCCCACCGTTTCACCACAGCAATTTTACAAGACATTGTACAATTGTCTTCTTCGTTGGTAAAAGTACAGTATATATTTGTATATATAGAATGCAAAAACAAAAACAAAAAAAAGCAAAAAATAATAAATAAATATAATAAAAAATGTAATAATAATAATAAATCCAACTGAAAGCAACCAAAATTTTTTTTAAGCTAAAACGCAACATTTTGTTTGATCGTGTGGACGTGTAATACCACAGCGATCCGGCGCTGTCGTTGGTTGCGGCTACGGCTACAGCTGCGTTTGCTGCTTCTTCTACTTGGCTACTCGGTTACAAAAATGGAGTTTGAGACTTTTAACTGACTTAGTTCTTTATTTTTGGCAGGTGAATGACCGTTGCTGACAGCGCTGTTAAGCCCCACCATAGTCTTTAGGTTTCTGTTTTTTTTTTTCTGCTTTTGGACTTAAGTAGCTACTACGGAGTGAAGAGCGTTAAAGTTGGCTTTTCATATGCGCTTTAGTACTCAACCGTACTATGGTTTTTTATGATGGCATAGCTGCCCAATTGGTAATTTTGGTTTTGTTTGGTTTGGCTTGACTTGGTTTGGCTTGGTTTGGTTTGTCTTCTGATTCTGATTCTGATTCTGATTTTTAGGTTTGGACAGTTTACTTCGACCGACCAAAATTTGGCGTTGATGACACTGACACTGCTAATTCTCATTTTTCTGCCTTTATTTCTTTCGGTTTTAATTTGATTCTTCAATTCTTCGCTGTGCATGAAGTGAATAATTGAAGAAGAGCTTCATGTGTGTAATGTGTGGTGTGTGTGATGTATCTTATTTAATGTGAGTTTTATAAGCCTTTCGTTTAAACATATCATTAATTTGGTGGATTCTTTTTTCTGCTTCATTTTTAATTGAAGCGCACACATAAGCCGCTTGAGCTTAGTCCAAAAATCTTTATTGAACTACTGTGACGAAACTAGAGATCATTGTTTTTTTTTTTTGTTTTTTTGTTTGTTGTGCTTGTTCTTCCCTACTCATAGATAGAAGTCGATCGGTGTGATGAATGAGATTTGTACGATTAAGTGCCAGAACACACTTTGTATGCGACTTGGAGACAGTAATTGCGTTCAGTATACGTCTTCAAAACGTGACTTTTTGGAATAGTTTGATTACACCAATATTTTACGAGCTTTTTTTTTATACCTATAGTACATAACATCTTATCTAAATTGTAAATGTGCTTTACTTATTTATACATTATGCAATTCTTCACACATTCTTCCACATTGTTTAGTACTCTAATTTTGGAATTGTTGCTGGAATTAATTTGCGTTTTATTTATTTTTATTTTTAGTTTTATTCAGTTTTATTCAGTTTTTTAAGTAAAGGTTTTTGACCCTTTACCGCACAGCTGATTTATGTGAATTTATTCATGTTCATGCGGAGGTGAACGTACGAATTTTGTGAAAGTAGCAGCGAAAATTTTAGAAGAGAAATGCTAGTGAAGAAAAGAAAGCCAAATTCATGACATGCTGACCATATTAATTTATCTTATGTTTGCAATTTGCTTAATTTGGGTTTTATGACATTTGATGAATAGTCTGTAAGACCGAAGTTCAGTGAACTATGAAAACGACTGGTGAAAGAAGTAATCTCAGCCAAAATTATGGGAAATACCAATTTTTCATAGAAGACTGCATGTCTATATAGTATTGCAGTATTATAGCTTGAAAGGATTACACTATAACTTCATTAAACTATATTCTACCTGAACACCTAAAGTAAATTCGCCTTGGAATGACTTCTTCTGAGGGTATAAGGATGAAATCGTCTGGAAAAGAAATAAACAATCAAATTTCTGTGAAATATCAATTTTTATAAGAGACTACATTTCTATATAATATTGAAGCTTCATAAGCTTGGAGAGTTGGACTATAATTTTATCAAATTATATTCAATAATCCGTAGGTCGAATTGTTGAATGCTTGATAGATAACCGAACGACTAAAGTGGAATCACTCAACAAAAACTTCTACAGAACTTTTAAGGATGAGTGTAATGGAAAAACTATAAAGGATTAATAAGATTTAGATAAGGTAATATAATAAGATTAAGATTATGATAAGATTGAGGCAGAAGTATCTGCAGAACTTTTACGGATGAGTGTATTTCAGGAACTATTAAGGATTTATTATGCATGAATGATGAGTGTACTATTAAGTATTTATTATGCCATTGTAAGAAACTCTTCAGACATATTCTTCATATTTCGTAAGCAACTTATATTTTGAGAATTTGACAGTATTAGCTTGAATCGACTTAATTGTGCTTTTGAAGTTTGCCACTCAAACCACAAAATTTACCAAAGCCGATTTAAAGCTCACCTCGTGTCTTCCAATACCATCACAACGAGCCTCAGGCCGAAGTAAGCCCCAAAACCTTCTTTCTACATATTTATAGAAAAACTAAAACTTAAAACGAAACTAAATTGGTTCCTAATACAGGGTCTGTTTTGACAAACAAAAGCCAAGCAGCGATATACTGCGTGACTAGTCAATTTAAAATCGATAACAATAAGTTTACAGATAAATTAGCAAAAAATTATGTCAACCACACATAAATACAAAATTTCACTTCAAATTAAAATTTTAGGTCGTGGTCTCGACTGTTTAGATTGAAAAAATGGTTTTACTTTACCCCCAACAGCCGAATTTCGCTAGCACCTTCAGACGTGTGACCTACTATCTTTCAAGGAGAGGTTCACGAAATTGACATAAACCATTTCAAAAAAATATGATCTTAGATCTTTAGCTCTGAGACGAAAATCTCGTTTTATTTGTGGGGCCTACAATTCTCAGGAGGAGGTTTACACTATTGTAATCTAATTTCAAGTTAACTCTTTCAAAGAAGTACACGACATTTATGGAAAACTTTTCTCAAAACTTATAGTGGAGTACTAACAGATATTATGGTTTATAGTAAACAAAAGACAGGTATTAATTTATTAGTCTAGTCAATTGTAAATAGATATTTATTTCACGGATAATTTCACAAAAATCGTATAAGTCATACAATTTTTATAACCAGAACTCAATTGTAATATGAATTGACCCATAATAAATTTAATATTAACCAAAAAAATATTACAATATTTTAATAACCAACCCTTAACAGAGCTGATTCTCCTGCTTTCAACTAAAAGGAAACGTCTTTTGTCAGCAGCATAAATCAGCAACATAAATCTGGCAAATTACTTAACTAAACCTCTTATACAACGTTACTATCTCAAAAAGTCCGATCTGTTTGAATTAACAGAATTTTTTCTATGGCTGAGATAACTCTTCTCTTCAAATTCTTTCGAATTTTAGGGCTTTGAGCCTAAGCATGAAAATAATAATAAAGTAATAGCTATAATGTCAAATAACTTTCCATCAACAACCTATCGTTTTAATGCAGATATCCCATTTAGGCGCATCGGGGCCTTATGGGAGAAGAGAATAAGAGAAAAAGAAAGTCCCCTTCAGGTATTGGAAAATGTTTAAGGAAAGATATTTAAAAAGCTCAGTGTTTCAGTTTGGTTTGGATTACTTAAGTGACTTCTGCAGAACTATTGGAACTTCTAATATTCATGTGTATCTTATAAATTTTCACTTATTTAAGGTTTTGATAAAAAAACTCAAGACGACTATAGCTTTAAGTCAAAATTATGAAGATAAAATAAAAATTAATGTAAAATAGTTTGTTATTTTTATTGATTTTTATTTGTATATAGTTGTTGGTAATTGATCAATTAGCCCAATACAAAACTATAATAATATTGTATTGTATTATAATTAAAATAATACAATGTTATAATTATATAATAATTATTCTTATTATCTGCCACAAATAGAAAGTAACATTCTTATAAAATAAAATAAGTCCTTTAAATTTCTCTTTTAAAAATTTATTCAAAAAATGTCTTTAAACTGAGACGAATTACTTATAAAACTTATAAAAATATCATGTAGTTTCATCTAATTTCGAAACTTCTGTCTCAATTTCACAAGCTAATAAATATGTTAATAAAGAAGTTATTTTCTAATTTATAATACTAACTTCCGCACAAGAGTTAGGTTCAATGTTCGCTTATCAAACTCAATTACTACAGCAAAGTTTACAAAATTATATTCAATTATCAAAAAAAAAAAAAAAAATCAAAATATTTAAAATGAGAGAAAAAATGGCAAAAAGAGGTGTGAAAATCACGATCGACATGATCAGCATTTTTAAACAGCAAAGTATCTTTTGCTCACTCGTAGTAATAAAATATCAGATACACGTAAACCCAAACCCACACACACATACAGCCAAAGGTTCCTACTAGAATTTTTATCAAAACTGGGAGTGATGAGCTAATATAATGGCAAATGACTTTTCGTCATCAATCTATCATTTTAATCGAGCAATTACTACATTATTAAATACCCGGGATACAAAACAGATTAAAGTCATACAAGTTTTAAAATCGTTGCCATGATTAATGCACCACTGCAGTGTAATCTGGTTGCTCCACAAGGCATACGCCAAGCCAGGCAACTGAACGTAACTCAACCCAACTCAGTCGGGACCCAACTAAACTGCACACAACTGCATACTGAACTTTCTTCCCTGCCGTCGATTTAGTGGTCGAAGAGTATTCTTATATTTATGTTAAAAAAATATGCGGAAATTCATTTTAATTGCTTATTTGTTTGCCTACTTGCCCACATACTCGTACGTATGCATATGCATCCATAGCCAAGACACAAGATGTACTAACCAATATTGTTGAATACTTTTCTTTTATTTTCATGATTTTTATGTTGTTTTTTTGTTCGGTTTTTAATTTTATTTTTATAAAACACAAGATACTATAATAACTAAGGAATGCTTCAACTGCATGTTGTATAATGTATGCTTCAAAAAAGAATTTGAAAGAGTTTTCCCAGCAATGAACCATGCACCATACAAAGACAAGTTATGCCAAGTTACATATGCCCAAGCCATGTTCAAAGCCATATAAACATATATATACAGGTATGCCGTCTATCCCAGTCATCATCATTGCCATAAGATCAACCTCTATTCCCATAACCATTCTTCACTGATCACCATTGCATCGCAATACAACTTGAAGATCGAACATATTCAATCCGAGCCAGTCAGTCAACTTTACACTTACAACACGCAGACCAAGAAGACATCAAAAACTAACTATGTATTCAAGGAAAAAAAATTTAATATATATTTATATATATATATATATATAAGATATTGTGTAAATATACATAAATATAAATATATATATAATAATAAAAATAATATAAATAAAATGAAAAATCAACGTAGAAGAGGAAGCATTAATACAATTCGTTATACCCGTACGTATATTTACAAACGGCCAAAAGTTCAATGACCGTACAAATAGTGACCCACTAACATCCGCGAGTACATTCACCTCAATGACGTATTACAATATTAAACCCCAAATCAAGTTGGATAGAGAAAACTACCAACAGCCCAACTGAGTGATACCAATCTCCAAGCAGCTACGAGCGTATCGAACTGTATCGAACTGCTTTTCTGCTTTTCTGCTGTTGGTTTTGTTGGATTGTGCGCTTATATGAGCTTGAAGTTCACAGTAACAAACCATAAACCAGATTGTCTTACCAATTTCAGATGATTTTTGCTTTTTCTTCTTAGTATGTCTATAAGCTAACATTAAACGAAGTTAAGAGAGAGAGGGAGAGAGCGAGAGCGAGAGAGAGGGAGAGCTACACTTTGGTTTACAATTTGATGGTTAAAGGTAATGAAGTTCAGAGTAGACTAAGACTTACTAGACTCAGAAAATTTTGTTTGTTTTGATAGTCGATTTAAAAGCCGGCTTGTGATCTATCGCCACACTGCTATTGAAAAAGCTTTCTGAGTAGAGTAGAGCGAACGTTGAAGAGCAACTGACTCTTAAGAATACTAAGTTGACTCTTAAAATGAAATGTATGATCACATAAAATAGTGTATCTTCTATATATGGTTTCTTGTGTTTAAGTCTGTATAAAGCTGGAGAGGTGTCAATATTTAAACTCTTTCTTTTAATCACTGCTAGCAGCGCTCTTGCTCTACTGTTGACAACACGATATGAGTCTGTGCAGTTGACTTTGGTCTTGTTAAGCATAACAGATAGTAGTTGTTGTCTCCAAAGCAGTCAATGTAGCTCTTCTCAGCCCACCAACTCAATTTACCTGCACGCATTTCATACGCACTTGTGTGAGCCGCTGAGACGCGGAAATGCTTTATTTTATAAGATTCATATTAAGTTTATTATTTTTATATATGATAATCTTATCTTTGTAGACATCTTCATCAGTGAAGATTACTAACAAATTGTATGCTGATTATGTGTTGAAGCGATCTGCTGCTTGGTTGCATCGCATTGTTACGGCTCTGTTTGTCTTGTCTTGTTGGGTTGCAGACCATGTGACCAAGCATGGACTGCATGGAGAAGCATGGAGAAGTGAAGCGGCTGAGTAGTTGAGCTGCGACTGTAAACTTTATTTCTTGGGAAAATGAATTCAAACTTAAGTACGTATTAGCTTCATGATTGTTATTATTATTATTATTATTATTATTATTATTGTTGTTGTAGTTTGGTCTTATTTTCTTCCTTTATTTTTGTTTGATATTTTTTTTATAATAGATTGTTGGAGTTTTTATTTTCAAGATATGCATATAGATGCGTTAAATAACTATAAATTCAATTAGTTGTGAACTCTTTGGAGATTTATGTGGTTGCCATTTAATCTAAGTTTATCTTACATATATGGTGCATATTTAATCAAGTTTTGCCACTTTGGCGGTATTAGAGATATATATTTTATATCAAAATTTAATTATTGAAAAGCAAAACCTTTAAAATCTTATGATTTGTGGTAATTAAAATATATATTATAGTATTACTTTACTAAATTATAGAAAATATTGGGTTAATAGTCTATGAATTTATTTTCTATTATTTATAATAATGAATTACATTTATAATATCTAAACCACTTCATATTGAACATACCCAAGAATTCCCAAAAACAATTAAGTATTTTCTCTATGATAGCTCGAGCCTGACCGTCAAAATAGATAGGTGCTTAAGGAAAAATTTTTTAGAACAATTGATCTATTGAATTATCTAAATTCGATGAGAGAAATTTATTTTATGTCTTCTTAAGTTGTAAGGTTTCTTACGAGGAATATGGCAGCAAACCGATAAGCGATCAATCCCTATATAATCTCGCAACAACAATTAACAACATAACTAACACAATTTATAGTATCACTTACAAAGTTATTTTCACACAATCCTTTAGTCATAAATTCAGTGCTGACCTTAATACGTACAATGCAATAGTAAACAAGAATAATATCATTATCACCAGTAGAAACAATAGGTATAGGCGCGGTAGTATGACGGCTCAAGGCGACAGAAATGGATAACATACAAAAAATAATTTCCTAATAAGTCTTTTTTGTTGGGTTGCAGACCATATGATAGGGTACCTAGGATAGTTAGGATAGATTTTGGTAAAACCACACAATGGTTCAGGACATTTTATTAGATGTCTGCCACTCTTTTGGCTGGATAATCATCCATATCATTATACTTGTAGGTCGTGAAACCTCTTCTTATCTGAAGTAATAAAGTTCAAATTGAATCAAAATAATTAACAACGGCACCCCCGACAAGGTCCCTTGAGTATTCTTTCGATTGATTATTGATAAATTGGTGTTAAAATGTGAAGAGAAAGAGATACAAAAAAATTTTTTTACATAATTTAAAACATTTTAACTTCAAATTTATTATACAGGCAATTTTTATTCAGAAAAATTATATCATATTACTTATATTTAATTATTCGTAAATAATTTTGAGACTGCAAGTACCAGGAATCGAACTCGCTCGTGCGAATCGTGGAGTAACATTGGCATGACCTTTTCAGTATTACGTTCCTACATTCGGTTCTATACATAAGAAAGAATATTTAAATCATGCAACATATATTGTCTCTATAAATAGAATAGTATTGAAATTAAAAAAACAAAATAAAAAATATATAATTAATTAATTCAATTATTCAACAGCTGGTTTATGATTTCGTTCTAATGTAAACACTGTAAGAAGCGCTGACTCTGAGCTTCGAACTTGGCAGAACTCGAGTTCGATTCCTGGTACTATCAGTCTAAAAAAATTATTTAGAAATAATTAAATAAAAGAATTATTTCCAAGACCACTAATGATGAGTATTTGGCAATACTTAAAACAGCTGTATGGTCAGCAAAAAATTCAATTGATTAAAAAATTATGAAATAAATTTTTGTTGTTGTAGTTCACTACTGTTCGAAAACCGTCTTCATATTATTACTTTACTTAGATTTGTTAAAACTAAATAAAAATAAATGAAATATGCATGAGTACTAACTGTACGTATGGTATGAAGAGTTTACTTCATAAATAATATAGATTAAATTTCGTAAAGTAATGTTAATTTAGGTACTGTGACATTTTCAATGTATGACTTAATTATTGTAGTATATACTACTAAAATTAAATATTGTTGCGTATTTTTCAAAACTTATTTTATCAAAAATTACTTATTATGGAAGAGTTTATCATTATTTTAAAATCTTTTTTAAGCTCTTCAAGAAAAAAAAACAACTTATATCATTTATTTTAAGCACTTGAAAATTATGACCGATAAGAAAGCCTTATCGCTTTAAGGGAATTATGAAGCTTTACGATTTGATTTGAAACACGCTTATACTATGAAGTATAAAAATTATCATTTCGAAAACAATTAGTAAATTACTTGCACGAGCCAAAAAATAATAGAATTCTAAAAAACAAAATTTTAATTACTGAATTTCTTATCAGTTTTTCTACTTTAGAATATTTTTCAATAGAAATCGAATAATTCCGGCATAAATCATTTTTTTGTATTCATATTTTGAAAATTTATTGCAGAATTTTTGCAAGGTTCTATTAAAATAATATTGTCATGGCCATAGCGTATGAGAATTTATTCAAAATATAAACAAAACAAAAATTGACATCATTTATTGAAATAATGTAATTAAAATATACATTTAAAATATTCTCATTATAAAGAAGACTTGCTCCACTTTGTATGTTTTTAAATTTTTACATAGAAACAAAATCCACTAATGCACAAGACAACATCGTTTTTATTGTATGAGTCATTTTTTTATTTTCGTTTTGAGTGTGGCTTTTACATTTACATTGTTGCTTATCTTTTTTCAAAATTTCAGCCTTTAACTTAAGTTAAATGTATAACTTACACAATAGAAAAGTTTATATAGGTATTACATGCCAGAGGTTAAAAAATATAATTAGTAATACTATACAAAAATAATTAAATAATTATTTTTGTTTTTTATTTTTCAACCCTTATAAGTTACTTTGGCTATGTTAAGCTCAAATTTACAATTTGTTTTCATCCTAGACAGCTGGGTTTCTCAGACCTGTTAATAACAGGTTAAAGCTGTATAAATAATAAAAAATTTTATTTTCATTATTTAAAGATAAGAATTTTCTGTCTTCAATAAGGTTGCTACGAATGTACAGATAAACATTTTTGCCATAAACATCGATCTCTGAGTTCCCTCTCAAAGACAAATTTTTCTTTAGATTAACTTATAGTAAAAAATCCATTAATAAAATTTGATGAATCCTTCTTATTAACAGAAAGTGAGTGGAAGTGGGAAAAGATGTCTACAACAAAAATGTTTATCTAATTCTATGTAGCTTAGTGAGGAAACGAAATTTGTATCTTCTACAAAAAAATTTGTTCTAAACCTTTAAAAATTCAACCTTCCATCCTTAAACCATTGAGCTCCAAATTAATCTAATACACATAAAAAATCAAAAAACAAAATTTAGTATCACACATTGCGATTATAATTAATAATAATACATATAATATAATAGAATAAAACATAGGAACTTGATTAGTGGCCACTGTTTTCCATAAATTGTGAAAAATGTTTATATATATTAAACTAATTCAAGAAAATTATTTCACTAAAAAATAAATAATCATTAGGAATTAATTGTAACCTTAATAATAAATATAAATATACAGAAAAATATTATAATGATTGTAGATTACAAGATACTAAGTTTAAGTTTATTACAGTACTTATATTATTTTAGTGCTTGCAAGTAGCACTATAACGTGTGTTAAATCCTTTTCAATTTCAACGTTTATTTCTATATAAAGTAATGAAAATCTGAAATAAATATTGATTCTAAATATTTAGTTTAATATATTGATTTAATTAACTGGATCTTAACCACCAGGAGTAACATACCGAGAATTAAGTCTCTTATTTAAAGTTTCAACAGTATATATATATTAAAAATATCAGTGCAACTTTGGTTTATTATTTACTATATAAAAGTACATATTTTTTTTTATTATGTTTCATGTTGATGGGTTAAAAAACAAGCCACCACTTATTAATTGAAATTATTAAGAAATTAACAAAAAATCTATTTGCATGTTCAATTAGAAGTATTCCTAAAAGAAAGAAATTTAACTTCGAAATGCAGCTAATAGACGACTTATAGACCTATTTATGTTGGAGGTACCATATTTAAGCCAGTGCATTTGAGCACTTTTACTCTTTAATAATTCGAGGTATCTTCAAAACCCCTTTTTACGCCTTGACTGGATTCTTGTTTATCACTTCATCAGACTAAGCAATAATTGACCTGAGATCTTCATACCTCCTCGAGAAGCCTGTAACCATTCTGAGATTGTTCGAAAATCCTTGTACCAAATTAAACTGCAACTATTATAAAGAATAAAAATAAAGTTACAAACAAAAATTTAATGATTTACTCCCTTGTTAGTTCTTACAGTAATAAACTCCTTACGTTATGTGTCCTACTATATTTTATTAATTATTGATATTTTACCAATTTATATAAAAGTGCCGAATAATACCAGTATTTGTACATGTAATATTATATATTTTGGAGCTCCTAATCGAAGCATTATCGCAAGCAATATCTTTGTAATGGTTTCTGCTCTATGCAATGAACCGTGGGTTTCAACCATTTATACTTTTTGTTGAGTTTCTTTAATAATAGATCAGACTTATGCCTACCTCAGCTATACAGTTGAGCGCAACCACAAGGATTCAATTGATGAGCCACTTGTATCCCTTTAACTGAAGAAGCTTTTAGGCTTTAAGTTAAGCTTCCTGTTGGAATTTTCTAATGATGGATCGAAGTTATTTCTGCCTTACCTACACAGTCAAGTGCTATCTAAAGGATTATTAATAGGATTCACTTTTATTAAGTTTAACTGGTATAGTCAAAAGATGCGCTATATGAGGCAATTGTTTAAAAACGTTTAGAGTTTTATTCAGATATTATATCAGTGCTTTTTCAAGCTGTAGAACCGTAAAAAATATCAGTATTTAACGATTCGATTTACGATTTCTATTGAATTCACTTTCTGTTTACTTATATATTAATTATTATGATACTTAAAATATATAGGTTTTGCAATTTCAATATTATTGTCTTATATAGACAAACTATAAGTAAACGTAATTTCAACATATCCAAAGATCATAAAATACAACATCATTTATACTATGTTTACTTAATTTTGTTATTATTTTATTAATTTTGTTATTATATTACTTTTAATACATAACTATAACAATTCTGATATCATTTTCTCATGCCGATAAACTGTAAGTGTATCTGATTTCATCATCTTCAGCGATCATACTATATATGATTATTATTACTATGTTTACGCTTAGACTTAACAAACATCTTAGGCATAATTTTATATAGAATTTGTATGAATTTTGTATGAAAAATAATACACATTGCTGTCTAAACATAGTATGAGATCGTTATGACCAACGATCATATGATGATCATCTCTAACCTGCACTGCTTGCACCTTAGACTATTTGTACCGTATCTGCGGTGTATTAATTTAGATTCATATACTTTAACTGTAGTGTTCTAAATATCATTATCTAAATGGAACAATATCACCAATTTTAACCAAAATTTTCTCAATTTTCTCTACTTCTGAACTATTTGCGATCACTTTAGAAGTACATAAGCTAATTCTCAATAATTTCATAAGTACAACATATAGCCTCATTTAAATTATTGCTCAACAATGCATTATACTCATATATACATTATAATGCTTATATATATATCATATGTATTTCCTTGTGTGTTTATTTAATAGTTATTTTTATATTTTATTATCATCGCAAAATGCATTGTAAACACTTTCGAGTACAATTAAAACAAACCATTGAAACAAACCTACAATGTTTATCTTATCTTTTCATGAAATATTGTAGCAGACACCTTTTGTGTCGGTATTGGCTACACGGGGTGTCATAATATTTATGACAATTTAAAACAGCAGAAGAAAAAAATGTGTAATGTTGGGAAAATAAAGGACAGATAATTTCTTATCAACCGAACAAGGTTAGAAAGACATTATGGACCACCTTAAACTTGAAAATTATAAAGAAATATGCAGTATGGCAAAAATATGAATAATATCGAAGAAAAAAAAGAAAAAAGTTAAAAGGCATTAAATATCCGCCCGCCTGCCGTAGTTCAACATACACTGCAACTATCCTTGACTAGTGCCACCAACCGTACCAACCGTCCCAACCACACAAAAATCAACTAAAACCAAAATGATCTTGCCACATTGCACACAAGATCAGTCAGATTTCATCAAACGCAAACCGTGAAAACTGCAAAAAAATTATATTAGAGAAAAAGTATCGTGCGGTGAAAGTAAAAATCCATAATTTTTACATTTTACATTTTCATGACATAAAATCAACGTAAAAATGTTGAAGTTGAATGTGGCCGCAGTCAAACTTTTGCTGCAGAGGTTGTTGCAACTGTGGCTGATCTTCCATTTGTGTTGTTGCATGTAATTAAGTGTGCGGAGGGCAATGCCAAAATCTTTAAATGCTGGCAAGGCGTGAAGGCATAATGGAAGATACCCGCACGAAAAGTAAGTGGGTTTTCAGAAAATTGAAAAAACCAAAAAAAAATTCCAAAAATAAATGTGTAGATAATCGTAGAAATCGTTCGACAACGATCATGAGATACACTACCAATTGTTACTTAAATTTCTAATAATACAATGTTTAGGTTAGGTTAGAGTGGCTGCCTTGTGCCCAATGCCAACTATATACTCAAAAATTAGTCCATCGTAGTATCACAGGATTAATGTTTGTTCATACATAGACTAGTGGTCAGCGTACGATCACCGCCGATCGATGATGGGGCACGACTTTCTCATTGTAAAAAGATGAACCAATCTGACAATTCTACAAACTTGACTAAGTCCATAATTTTGCAGAATGACAGTTCGGTCAGGTCGGTAAGAAAAGAGGTCGCAAACATTTTAGATCTTCTCCTACCTACTACAGTTTTCTCCTCATCTACAGAGCCAAGACAAAAGTCATAATACGGCAGACTTTCTTTCATAGCATGTCTTTCTATTATACAGTGACCCATCAGCATCAATACTATAATGCTGAGCAGGTAACATCTCAGTTGAAGTAGCTGTACGTTTTTTCACAAATTTAGACCAGATCAATCTAGAGATCTAACAACAGGATTCATCTTTCCAATTTTGCTTGGCTATGCTCAGATATTTTTGTTTGCGGTCAGAATCAGATAGGTGACTGTCTAATACATATATATATAAAAAGTTATAGAAGAACAGTTTTGAGAAATCAATTTTATAATTATGAAGACCTCGAATTGAAAGATCGAATTTCCAAAATTGACAATATTAAAATATATGTATATAAAAAACATAAAAGTTCCAGAAAGGTCTTAAGGAAAAAAAATTGTTGATTTTCTAAATATATGAAATATAGTATGAAGGCTTTATAGGATCTAATTTTAGACAATATCATTGACAATAACCAAATATGCATAAAAAAAAATATATATACGTATATATTAAAAAAAATTCAAATTTAACATAATCAAATAGTTAATTTTCTAAATATTGGAAATATAATATAAAGGCCTTATAAGATTAAATTTCCATATTAAGCAATATATAAATATATATAAAAAAATCATAAAATAATCAGAGGTGCTAAGAAAATTAACTATATTAATTTTCTATAATTAACAAGTATTTATAGTAACTTTAATGTCACAATTTGACCATTTATCTTTATCAATAAATCAATCCTGGATAATTGGAGTTGTATTTAAAGAATCTATTTATCTGTAGATTCAGAAATTTTACATTTGTCACCCTTTTTCGACAACTCATCTGAGGAACTGTTTGTTGAGGGAGTCTCCTGCTGAATAATAACCTTTTGTTCTGTTAGTAATGGAAATGTTTAGAAACTCAGTAAGGAACTAAGTAATTGACTTCCATTATTAAAAAGATTCATCTCAGAATCTTAAGAAAACTATAAACACAATCTAGAATTATTTTGATCTATAAAGTATTATCCTTTTACTATATATACATATAAAACAAATTAATATTTTGTTTTTTAACTACTAGTTAGGGACTAGAACAAACTAGTTTTGCTATGAATTAGAAACTATAATGATGTTGGATCAATATATGTTCTATAGCTACTAGTCAAACTACTAGAACAAACTAGTACTGCTATGAATTAGAAACTATAATGATCTTGGATCAATATATAATGATCTAGAATGAAAAGTTGTTGGGCGTGCCTATTAATGGAAGATGCCATTATGATTGACGTAAAACCATATGTAAAACTTAAAACACCATTGGATGTACACCGTTTTTTGGCCACAAATAAAAAGTTGAGTGGGTTTTCGTGAAAATTGTAAAATCAAAAAATTTGTAGAAAAATTAATTTTATTATTTCATTGGAAAAGCCTTGACATTTCCATCTTGACTTATACCGAACAAACATATACAGACAACATTTCATTGAGAAAATATGGAAAAATGCATGCCATTTGCACTTTTCCAATAAATTAAATGGGAAAATGCAATTTCAGGATCAAGGCGTGTTGTGTGTCATTGCCATCCAGAAGACTATGGCGCCGTTTCTGCTGCATTCAATAATGAAATTATGAAATAAAAATAAAAGTGAAAATCGGACAATGGAAAATCTCACAAAAAGAAATGAAGTTCATAATTTAACGTTTATTTATGATGTGTCAAATATTATGGCACCGAAATTGAGACGTGATCTTCAAAACCCACAGGATTCTCTTAGCACACACACGAACTTATAATTCACACCTTTCCGTACATCTTCTCCCGGCCTATCCGTCTGTCCGAGGTTAACTTTTAATCTGCCGTGGCGGTATTTGGTGAAAGTCCTAATAATTTTCTTATTGTCTGTCTTTTGTGTAGACTATGTAGACTGTGAAAGTATTTTCTACATGGCGGCGACTAATTTTCCTTATGATTTATTATCATCAAATTTTCTGAAGTGTGCATTTTGTATGCAAGGCAGGCTTGAAATGAACTTCAATTTGAAAAGGAAATGAACTCATTTCGCATTTTTAGTATTTATGAGTTTATGCAGAAAATTGTCCTATTCATTAAGAAAGAACTTCAATTTTTTATGGTCTATCATACGATATGGCCCGGTCTTATTGTTGGTGATACTGGAGATGCTGTGTGACCCAAGAGAAAAATAATAAAAAAACTAAAATTTTAGTTCTCATGTTTTTGTGTGGCCATGTTTCGGTAGTGAATGAATTTTTTTGTCCATTTTCGAATAACATCCTTTTAAGGTTGGCGGTACTTGTATTTCTATGGCATATTCAGTTATAACAATTAATAAACATTCTTAGAAATGAAAACATTACAGAACTATTTCAGAAATACTATAGTTGAATATAGGTAAAACACAATATTAATACAGAGAATACTCTCTTAAAAAAAACCGCGATACTATTATTATTTCTAAAAGTAATATTATTTGTTATGCATACCAAATAACTATGGAAATGTTATAGATTGATTACTAGCTAGAAACTACTATTAGAGCCTACTTTATAGTGAACCGTGAGAACAATTCTACACGGCTGACTCACTAAAAACTTGATTGAAGTACCAACAATAAAGCGACGCCTTTTTTCTGTTGTAGGCCGTACTCTCTATTAAAATTGCTCTCTAGTTAGTCGAATCAGAGAACAGCATGCATCTTATAAGAGACGACTAAAATCCGATAGATTCCACCTGATACTGTTTGGAGTATAAATGATACTAAGTTTCATTTCTGGCACCCGATCGGAGATGCAAATCGTATGCCATAAGGGTCAAGATCTACAGATTCAGCTATTCTGACGTATTGAGGTAAACCCCGATAATGACAGCATCGTAGTGGCTGTGATGAAAACGCAAAGTAATTAACAAAAACAAAAAAAAAAGAAGAGAAAGGAAAAAAATAACTGCATTCATTATTTTCGTTTGACGTGGAATTGCATTTTCTAACCACAAAGTTAGAGAAAGTTAAAGAATGACTATATTTATTACTTTTATTCGGTATGGAGCTATATTCTTCAATCAGTGCTGTGTCCCAAAGAAATAAAGAAGAGTTGTTAGGTATGCCTCTCTCTATCCGAAATAGCATTTCAATCCAACAACTGATATCGGCAAAGTTCCTTCTTTGGAAACAGTTCAAATTCCGTAAAGTCAATATGAATTGTTATTGCATATATCTGTCTGTTGAATATTTTGTTTACCACTTCCATTTAGAAAAAAAATTTACGAATCAGATACGAATTATGCAAATTTCCAACGAATTAGGTGCAAAGCGATTGTATCTATTACTATTCTATTCTATCTCTTAGATTTTATCTATTAGATATTAAATAGTTTTACACTGACTGTAGTGGGAAAATCATTTAATGAGTATATATAGAAAAAGATATAGTCCAATAACATATTTTGAAAAAAATTTTATAATAATCTTTGCCAATTTCTCTCTTCTAGTATGGATTCAGAAATAGATTGAATTAAGGGTCAAGGCTCCAAGTTAAGAAAACGCAGTTTTTAAAATTTAAAAACTTTGGGTTATTAATTTTGGGATATTATTCCATATCCCATTGTTACACATTATTATGTGACAAATTTTGGAAAATATTTTATAAAGATCTCGATCCCCCTTCGTTTTTAAAAATAGTCATCCAATAACTCTCTTCCATGCTTTTCATGAGATAACTCTGCACTTTCTTACAATTACTTAATAAGATCTTCCCATAATAACAGCACTTGCCTGTCTATTAAATATATTCAGTACTGCATCAATCAAGTTAAGTTAACCCACAAAGATCCCATTACCAATTTTTGGCAATTGGTAAGTCCTTGAACCCAAAATATGTACACGTCACACATGTTGCAGCTTCCAAATTTAAATATATTTTTTTATTGTGTTTTTCGTTAATATAATTTACAAATTTCTTAATTGATAAATTGCCAAAATTTACACTTGATTTGTTGATTCTCTAAGTGTTGACAACAAAGACTGAACATGTTCTGAAATTCTTCAAACTGTGAGAATTCTTTCATTAAGATCTTCAGGTTGCCAAAATCTTATTTGGCTAACAGACAAGTATCGGGTGTCAAGCAATGGCCAGCGGAGATACTGCAGCAGGTGTTTTCAG
The DNA here is from genome assembly GCF_002237135.1 of Teleopsis dalmanni. Taxonomy (NCBI): domain Eukaryota; kingdom Metazoa; phylum Arthropoda; class Insecta; order Diptera; family Diopsidae; genus Teleopsis; species Teleopsis dalmanni. Next base: position 177,838,562 of record NC_051847.1, read on the forward strand.
GCTGAAAGGACAAGTTACAAAAGTTCTATTGAGTAAATTGAAAAGAAACAAGATATGGAAGAGTCTAGAATTTAAGAACTTCACTTGACTAATTTGCGAAATTCACACGCTTCTCTGTGATTTTTATTCATAAAAACTGCTATTGTCGCACATCAGTCGCATGCAACCGCCCACAACGTTGCTGACATATAACATGTTGTTAAAAAAAAAAAAAAATTTTTTTAATAACAACTAATTATTTTAATGCAAAATTATAAAAAACATATATTATTCTTTTAATATTTTTAATAAAATTTTGTTTATTTAACTTGCGATTACTTGCGACAGTTTTGCTTAGCGTACGTGCATGTATTGTAGTTGTCGATTGTCGATTGTCGCTTGTCGCTGCTAAGTTGTATGTTTTTCTAACTATGTGTGCAGTTTTTGTTGTTGCAACTGCAATGCCTGCAATTGCAAGCTGCAGTTGCAGCAGCTTAAAAGCTGGTTACGAAAACCAAACCAAAAAACTTCCGCATTCATTTAAGATCATTTCTATAGTTGCTGCTTACTGCAACATTTAGCCAATGTTGCCACCATTCGCTGTGCCACCGCAACAAATGCTGCCGACGTTGTTTGACGCTGTTGCTGTTGCTGCTACTTCTATTATTAATGTTGTTTATTTATTGTTTAAATTTTTTTGTTTTTTTTTTACATAATTTTTTTCAATTCCTCCTCTTGGCTTTTTGGAGCAGCCAACCATGTTGTTGTGGGTATTAGCGGCAGCGCGTCTGCCGTAATCGCCAATTGACAAAGTGGTGCAACCAGACATGTAAACGCTCCGAGCAACTCCAAAAGTGTCTTGAAAATGCTGCATATTTACGTGGAAAAATCTTCAAGCCCGATTTAATTATGATTATTAAAGTGTAATGTTAAGACAACTGCAAAAAATTATGATGATTAAAAATAACGACTAAATTATCGAGTCTTTCCAAGTCATGTTTTATGTATGTTTTAGGTTTTCAGTCTTAGTGGTACACTAAAATTTTATTACCAAATTGACATATTTTTATATCAAAACAACACTAAATGCCGCCTTCCTGAATACCGAAGTTGTTTCTTTTTTTAAATGTACTCTTGGAGTGAACTAAACAGCAGTGAATTAGGATATCAAACGAAATAGTGAGAAACCACATTGGCCACATAGAAATACCTATCTATTATCATTATTATTATTATTATAATCATTGAAAAGAAGAACAGTACACAGTGACCTATAAAATCTAATGCTCTATGCTCTAGAGGAATTTTCTATTTTAAATTAGGGAAAGATTGGGGCTATTGGTGAAAAGTTTAGATAGAGAAAGAATCTTTTCAGACGATAAACCTAGCTTAGTTTAAATTGAACAAAATACATACCAGCTAATTGCGGTATCTCAACCGGTACCAACAAAGTACTATAATATCGATGCTGATGGGTCACGCGTATTATAAAGGTATGCAATAAAACTTGACCTAGCAATTAACGAATTTTTTTGGGGCTTTTGCTCAACGAATGAGCCACCTCATATGCCAGCTCTAATTATTGGCTAAGGGAAGTTTCAAAATCCTCAGTACTCCATACATAATTGGCCTAAAGGAGCTAGATTAAAAACTAGACACATAGTCTTTTCATAAACTTATCAGGTTGTCTGCGGGTGAGGGGAAATCTGTACTCGACCTCATGTTTCAGTGTTCATCATTTACTATGTAAGGATTCTAAACCTTCAGAGGCCCTGATGTTAATTAGATACTTACTTAGATATTATAGCTTATAACAAGAGAAATATTATATCTTATCTTCCTTTTACATATACTTAACTTTTTTATTATTAAAATATATCAAATCCGGCACATTTATCAAGAATTAGACTCAAAAAATATTTATGTTTAACAGTTCTATAAAAATTTTCCGTAATTGAGGCCCATTACTGTTGTTTTCGATTGATAAATCAGGATTCAATCTAGATTTACACTCGATCTGTGAAATATTGTTTCCCAAACGAACATTTTTAGATTAATCTAAAATTTTTTTTTAGTAGTATTAGTAAACATTTATAAAACATATAACGAATCAAATCGCACTTTATATGTCAAGACATATAAAACAGCTGTTAATTGCAGTATAATCTTGTTACCCTGGTAAAATATCTAGAGTGTTATATATTAATCTCAATGTTATCCTTAAGTGAAATCCTTTAGATTAAGCAATGGAATATGAAAATCGTATTAAAAGTACATCTCGATTGATATAATTAACCCAGAATTATCAATCAAAAACGACATGAGTTAAGATCTACTATCCAAACTATGCAACTAACTTATTCCATTTTAAAAAGTAATCAGAAAATTTTTCTCATTTTAAGGTATTCAACTCTAGTACACACACTTCTCGCCTTACCACTTAGATCTAATTTCGCAGTTACATTTTAAGTCTCAAAGCTGAGTGGATACTTAAACACGACTTAAGTCAGTATTGAGACTTAAGTTACAACTATATGTAATCGACCCTTAAAGTATCAACCTCTGTATAGATTTTCTTCCCATGCAAAAGTCTCACCCAAAATTTAAACAAATTGACGACCGACCGTTGCCAAGCCTACAAAGTATTCCCTTCTTTGGAAGAATCACTGTCAAATGTTTTATGTGCAGAATTCACAAATAAATTACGTGAAAGCACCCAAAGTCAAACAAACCAAAGTCGGGCTTAGCAAGAAACAGGAAAAACGAAATAAAAAAGTAAGTAGCAATAATAATAAGAGAAAAAAAAATTAATGAAAATTGCGTAGAAAGAATAGAAAAGAAAGCAAGAAACCAAGAAACCAAGCAACATAGGCAACCGACATAACCGAGACAACCGAAGCAACTGACAAGCTAAGCTTGTTACGGTAACGGGAATTATGCAATTACGGCACAGCTCAGCTCAGCTCAGCTCAGCATGAATGGAGACACTCTTGACCGAGTTTCCAAGCCAAGCTAACGGGACCGCGCCGCTGCAGTTACAATGTTAATGGCGAATATAAAATGGACACATAAAAAATAAAAATATATGCAAAAAATGAATGAACAGAACTGCAAAGAAATCGTTATCTAAGAATGCAAAACAAAAACAAAAACAAAAACAAAAGCAAAAACAATAACAATAACAGAAGAAGCCTCAAACGATAAAAGACAGACAAAATAATAAAAAAATTGCGCAAAAAAAAAAATTTAATAAAAGCGCACGTAAAAAATCAAAAACACAGCGAACGCTTGAAAATAGGAGCCAAGAGCAGCCACTGGACAACGAAGCCCCGATGCATGCTTAATCGGTGAGCAAATCGGAGAAATGTTCGCAAACGGGGAACACAAAAGCGATAATCGCAATCCATTGCTATTGTATGCAAATGCATGTGTGTATGTATGTATGTATGTATGTATGTATGTTGGCATGTATGTGCGTATGTCGTATATAATGCATTGCATCGTCCGTTTTGTACTTTGAAAGTAAACAGGACCAGCCACTGAAAGAATAGGCAGCGAGTCAAAGTGAGGCCCTGGACTAAGAAGGGGGGCGTAAAGTTGCAGGTATATATAAATAAAATTATAATATAATTTGTATAATATAAGATATGAGAATCCGCGAAAAAGGTAACAATATGCACTTAAATAGAAAATTTTTATTAAAGCTTTCGAGGGTTAAATGAGATAAAGTACATGAGTGAAATGATTGAAAATTGTTATTAAACAATTTATATTTTAAACATTTATTTTTATTATTATTGTGTCTTATTTATTTTTTAATAATTTTTAAAAGTTTCAATTTTATGGAGGCACGCATTCTGGTAAAATTATTTCGAAAAATCCTATCCAAAATGAAGTTTGAACGTAACTCAAATTAAAAAGTATTTTGCTCTTGAAAATATACGGTCTAAGCTAAAGGTTGGTGTCAAAGCTAATTCAGCTCTGCCTTATCAGCTCAATGCCTTAAAAGAAATACCGTTTACGTTATTACGCGTGTTTTCTGTTAAATTTATTCAGAATTAATAAGAATTTTATATATAAAATGATTATTATTAATTATTATTAGAAGTTAATATATAAAATTATTATTCTTATTATTAATTACAAGTTGTTCCGTCATATTGCCCATGAAGTATATTTGTATATTAGGCTCCTTTCTCGTTCTTCTTCAGTGGATGCAATCGTAATGTTTCGACGCCTAATTGCATTACGGCTTTGTTGGGAAAGATTAGACTTTCTGGGTCGCGGCATTGTTAATGTTAAATACATGCACAAAACAAACAAATCGATACTTTCCGCTCATATATTGATGACAGTATTTATTTATTATATTTGAATTTATTATATTTGAAATATTTGAAAAAAAAATTTAAAAAGTAATCAATATCACTCAAACTGTCAAACTGTCAACAGTTTGAAACAGAATTTACAAATTTATTATTTTTGCTAAGATTAGTGGATTTTTTTATAATATATTCTGCTATTCGGAACGGAGACGATTCCAACAAATCAAAGATATTTAAAATCGGTCGAGCCGTTCTTGAGTTATAAGTGGTCTAACTAACACGACTTTCTTTTATGTATATAGAATATTAAAATTTTATATTAAGAATTATTATTATTAATTATTATTTGAATTTAATATTTAACATTATTATTAAAATAAAAATTTATTGTTATTATTATTATTGATATTTATTTATTTCTCCTTAATGGGTGAAAAAATACATTTTGGAAGCCTTAACTTAAAACAAAATATATTGTATATTCTATATGAGAATTTAGGTAATAAGAATTCTGATGATATGACAGGTATCGATGGTATCAACGAGGTTTTGCGTGAGTCCAAAGGTGCTCATATTTGTACAGAGATGTTTGTCAATTACACCTTCAGCGCTTATTATTATTGGAATGGTCTTGATTTC